>NC_086068.1:56033677-56334350 GCF_947568885.1 Cydia strobilella
ACCACACACGATAGGTTTAAAAAAAAATGTTTTTTTTTCCATACAAAAAATATGTTTTACCACTCCCCCCCCGTGAATTTTTTTAGGAACTGCGGGTCAAAAATTTTGTTTTGACCTCTAGTATGCGTGTGCCAAACGGCTAACCTGTACATCGATTTGCGGTTTTTCTTTGTAATTGGGGTCGAGCGGCTTCCGCTAGTAATTACTGTGAAGTTTGATTCTCAATGTTCTCATATAAAGTTCTTAGTGACGCTTAGTATAACCTAAATCCTATTTTCATGAAATCACATTCGCTAGTTTTCGTGGCCGTCCCCACGTCTTTCCGTGCGAGGACGTTGGGTGCGTACGTGACGTGTTTTAGATTCTCAGTGATAAGTTAATAATTAGTACAAGGTTAATAAAACTCATCTCTCACAAAAGAATTTGAGATTAATTTGGAAACATTAACAAAAGTAAGAAGTTAATCTACTATGCTTTATATGACGTCCGCTTAGTATGACGTATTTGTCACTTCCCTTCGATGTCATTATATGCGGATTCTACTGTATGTTTTTTCGCTCGTGTAATCATGTATGAGGGAATAAATTGTGGTATTTTCTATAAAAAGGGACCTTATTTTCGATGGCGCTTAAGCCATTATAAACGATGCTCCGATATAAATACAATGCCGCGCGACGCTGTGCGACGTAAGCGCCATCTACAATAAGGTCCCTTTTCATAGAAAATGTCCCAATTCAGCTTCCAGTTACACCTTACACGCCGTTGTAGTACATGTAACACCTCTTTTACCAGCAATTGTGATGCTGATGAAATAGTATTTTGTGCAACAGTTACATAATAAGGGTTCTTAAAATTCAAGGGCCGAAGTTAAAACGAAACGAAGCTTTGAGCTTTGTAAAGACAGGCCCGAGATTTTTAGGACCTAATTATGTATCGTTGCACACAATATTTTTTCTAAGACAGCGGCAAACACCTAAAATTAGAAATAAAATCAAAGTACATATTTGTTTGTAGATTTTTGCCCTGAAGTCAGATAAAAAAACCGGCCAAGTGCGAGTCGGACTCGCCCACCGAGGGTTCCGTACTATTTAGTATTTGTTGTTATAGCGGCAACAGAAATACATCATCTGTGAAAATTTCAACTGTATCACGGCTCATGAGATACAGGGTGACAGACAGACGGACACGCGGACAGCGGAGTCTTAGTAATAGGGTCCCGTTTTTACCCTTTGGGTACGGAACCCTAAAAAACAGTTCCATAATATTGTATGAATATCCCGAATAACACGTTAGGATCCTTATAACAATGCGCGCGCCGCGATTCTTATTAAGTTGATTTCGATCTCACTGGCAGTCATATTATGTATAATACGATGATCAGTCTCTCGAGATTCTATTTATCCAGGTATCACTATATCCACTACATAATAAACAGCGACAAAATAGTTAACTTTGCATTATGATGTCAGGTCAACAGGGCACTCAAAAATCAACCTTAACACCAAGCAAAAACTCTCAAATTTCTACGTCAGTGTTTCGAAAGAAGCTTTATCAACAATTATAGCGAACAAAGTTATATATGCAGTTCGGTAACATAATATTAAGTTTGTCATGTATGGGATACGTAATAGTTACAGTCGCATTTTATAATTTGGTGTTAAGTAACCTTGTATTATCAAAGTAAGCAGTTAGGTGAAGCCTTAGGTATTGCGTAAACTCGTACAAAGTTTTTTGCGATCTATTTGAATTGTATACTATTGTGTGTTGCGATTTTGTGATCGTCAAGAATCGGTAAGTTTTTTGTACTTATAAATCGAAACTTTGTAAGGCGTCTTGTAATATTTTATTTCATTGATTTAAATTTTGATACAATAGTATAGAGATGAAATGGAAGAGCCGGGAGATGACCGAACGAGATGCTCTTATGAAACTTTCAGTTGAAGCAGAGAAAGCGTTATTGTTTGTCCTTGTCACATTCTCAATTTTTTTTATTACCTCGCATTGCGTATGTTCTGCATGTCCCTTACGGGCGCACGCGCACACATCACATCTCTAGAAAATATACTAGATATATTTGTAAATTTACCTATATTGTAACTAATATATGTACAGATGTAGTGCATAATTATTTTCCATCGTATTTTCACGGAAGCGTACGAACGTGTCTTGCTATTTCAGTCAGTCTCGGTACAAAATGTACTGACTACTGACGTTGACTGAAGTAGCATAACAAATACGAACGTTTCCGAGAAATACGATGGAAAACAATTATGAACTGCATCTGTACTGCTAATACAGCACTAACGCAGCGTACTACGTAGACGAACAACACGCAAGCGCGAAGCGATGCGGCGCAGGGTGAATCAATCCTTTGATACCTATAGAAGTGTCCTACGTGGGCACAGATTAATAAATAGACGTGGGCGATCTAATTGCGAACGCGAACGCCGCGGGCCCGCCGCGCCGCTTCGCGTTCGCGAGTTGTTCACTTACGTAAGTTACGTAAGACTCAGTGTAATGCATGAAATCGCATTGATGTCGTTGTTGTTACCCGACCGCACTTAATTTAACCCCCTTATTCATTAAATTTTACAAACCTCAATTCGTTTTATCCCTTTCTTACTCATTATATAAATCAATATGACAAATTACGACAAACGAATTGTGGCCATTCTGAATCAATTACTTATTGTCGGTTGTTAATAAGGCGCTATTTCCATATAGCTTGAATTTGAAGTCAACCTTATCGACAACCGACAATGTGGTACCTTTTGGTTGAAAACAGGCCTAGAGTTCACCGTAAACTGTATGATAGAACCATTCATTCATTCAAATTGACATCGCGAATGACTGATTCACGATATGATAATTATATCTACTAGTTCTATCTAATTGTATCTACAGTAAGATAAAGTTTGGTATTCCTGTATAACAGTCCCCGGCAAGTTCGGCCTAATTTCACCTTCCCATGCAATACAAACGGAGTTTCGTTCTCATTTTAAAACTACGTGTTTAATTGTAATGAAACTTTGCACATACAATGACATGAGATATATATCTATTAGGTCTGTAATAAAATAAACAAAGTAGAGCAAAAACAAGTTTTGTATGAAAAACTTAAATTCGCTGTAATCTGAAGCTACATAAACTAATTACAGACCTAGATATACCTTATCCTATTGTAAGTACAAAGTTTAAAAACAATAAACTGGAGCGTAACTGAGCGTTTGCCAAAAAACATGTAAGTATTTCATTCATGTCTTCAAAATATTAACTTCTTGGGTTCATTTTACTCAGAATCATTTGTACATTCACGCCTCATATTTGAACCGTGATAGCGGACATTTGGATATGCAAAAAGGTTTTCCCCTCACTAGCTCGAAAAGTTGTCTTTTATCCTTTAAAACAAGCGGGGAAAAACGCATTTTATCCACTAGTGGGGAAAGTAATTTGACCTTGGATGGAGCATGTTTAAGTAGCTTGACAGATAACAAAACGTAAAACGCTCATAATAATGATTCGTTTTATATTAATTATCATTAAACAAATGGTTTGAGAATCTAGTAAAAAATACCAAATTTAGCTTTATTTAATGATTTTATGTTGATATTAATTATCATTAAACAAATGCTTTGAGAATCTAATAAAAAATACCAAATTTAGCTTTATTTAATGATTTTATGTCATAAACCTTAAAGTTCCATAAGAAACGTTTGTTTTTTAATAATGATGTTAAATATAATTCTAAACGCACAAGTTGAGTCGATGCAATTTCAAAACGCATCATTGACATTTCATACGTCAGAAATGTCAACATTGTCAACAAAATTTTTACTTAAAAACTTCTCACGTAAAAATACAGAATTTCCAGAGTTTTTTGTTATAATATCGTAAAAAAATGAGTGATTTCAGTGATGAAGATGATCTAACGCCTGTGGATGTTGCACTTTTCTCGCTATAGTGAGGTGAAGTTTTGTGTTACACACGGGTGCAAATGTTTTTTACTTCTCGTGTGTTGAAACACTTGCTACGCTCAGGATTCTATTTTAGAACCACTCGCTTCGCTCGTGGTTCAACTATAGAATCCTTTCGCTTGCTCGTGTTTCAATTCCACACTCGCGGGTAAAATACAACTTTGCACCCTTGTATAACAAATAACTATTCTGGGTCTACGTGCGCTGCGCCCTACCTGCAGCTTTGTAGAAGTAAAAATACGCATATGCTCCAGAACGGATGGGTTGTACATATGATTTCTTATAGACAGTAGTGTAAAGCAAGCGTTTGCTTACGCTTTAGCTTGAGAGACTCCAGCCCTACCTTTTTTTTTACCTGACGGGCCCTACACTAGGCTAATTAGAGCGGTAGGACTGTGTGGGGGGATGATAGCCTGGGGAAAATCCAGGACCCTTCCGCATCACACGAGACGGTAACCCTACCATTCCCAGTACAAAGGATGACGGAAATAAGTACGGGCAGTATCCGTAATACCTTTTAGTATAGATGTCTATTGTCTAGCAAATTTACGTTGGACGCGATCGATCATGATGTTGTAGTTAGGCCTTATAGTTCGTCGGCTCGGGCAATTCGTCATATAGTAGGTTCGTCAAATAGGTACGTGTTTGTGTAACTGAACACGATAGATGGAGATTCCCCCTGTATTACGATATACCGGGTGTTTACTGTAACACGAGCAAATAATTAAAACATAGATTGTACTAACTAAAACGTTGGTTCGGAAACTTTTAAAAATAGATAAATATAGACTTGCATTTTCAATGGACGCCATCATCATTGACGTTGCTTGTCACGCCTAAAGGTCTGTGCACACCAGCAGGGGTACGAAACTCCTCGCTTCGGGCAAACTTTGCTCCGTTCGGCTCAGCATTGCTCCGAGCAATTATTAGGGTTGTCACAACTTGACGTCCCTTTGCGTGCACGACCACAGGTAAGATAATGACTTGAATTTTGACAAACCTAAATAACCGAAAGGGATAGTGCCATATATTAGAAAGGGATAGCATGATTCGACCCTGAACCGCTGTCACACTTCGGTTTTGTAGGATGTTTCCTTCTGTACGGTAGTACTAACATCTATTCTGTGACACTGGATGCGTGTGCGTAGACGTGGACCTGCACGCTGCGCGTTGTAATATACAGATCCTTATGTGAGACGGCACACCGAATGCGTGGCGTGTGCGTGAACAAATGTTGATCCGTTTTAAGGGGCCTACTGACTATCAGTCCGCCGGACGATATCGGCCTGTCAGTTAGAACAATAATTTGACAGTTCCGAACAACTGACAGGCCGATGTCACCGGCGGACTGATAGTCAGTGGGCCCCTTTAGGAGTACAAACCTACAAACTATATCAGGGGTCGGCAAACTCAAGTCAAGAGTCAAAATATTCTTTACAGTACATATGGTGCTACTTTCTCGCACTAGTGCGTAAAGGAGCATATTTCGTGCATATGTCGAAACTTTAAAGGGCCATATGTACTGTAAAAACGTTGTACGATACACGTGCGAATAGGTAATTCGCAACTCGTGTCGATTTAAAACACTCCCTGCGGTCGTGTTTTAATTTATCGCCACTCGTTTCGAATTTCCTCTTTTCCGCACTTGTATCGTAAATAACTATTACAGTACATATGGTGCTACTTTCTCGCACTAGTGCGTAAAGGAGCATATTTCGTGCATATGTCGAAACTTTAAAGGGCCATATGTACTGTAAAACGTTGTACGATACACGTGCGAATAGGTAATTCGCAACTCGTGTCGATTTAAAACACTCCCTGCGGTCGTGTTTTAATTTATCGCCACTCGTTTCGAATTTCCTCTTTTCCGCACTTGTATCGTAAATAACTATTACAGTACATATGGTGCTACTTTCTCGCACTAGTGCGTCAAATAGCACTTTTCGTGCATATGTCGAAGGGCCATATGTACTGTAAAACGTTGTACGATACACGTGCGAATAGGTAATTCGCAACTCGTCTCGATTTAAAACACTCCCTGCGGTCGTGTTTTAATTTATCGCCACTCGTTTCGAATTTCCTCTTTTCCGCACTTGTATCGTAAATAACTATTATTCAAATAGGCCTAGCAACAAGCACTTTTAAATTGTCAAGTTCTACAAATATTACCTTAATCTAAATATCAGAGCAATTCATTGGTGCAACTTTATTATTGTTCTTAAAAATATTGAATTATTATAGATATGTCAAACTTAATAATAAGAATTTCACAAAAGGATCGTCAAACACCAAAATTGTATAAAACTTTGAAGAAGAAGAGCCAACTGCAGTTGAAGTAACCAGTTTTAGGAAGCTCCATCAGGCGCAAATGTTGTTTTCAATGGTATACGGATTCTCAAGGGTTAATTTTATGGATGACCTGAAAAGCCGCAATTGTACCCCCAGTCCCCCAAAGAGCCACATGCGGCTCGCTAGCCGCGGTTTACCGACCCCTGATCTGTTTTAATTGTGGTAATTCTATAAAAATGGACCTTATTGTCGATGGCGCTTACGCCATTATTAACGATGCTCCGATATAAACACAATGCCGCGTGACGCTGTGCGGCGTAAGTGCCATCGACAATAAGGTCCCTTTTCATAGAAAATGTCCCAATTATTGATGTAAAACTTCTTCAGGAGCGACGCGCGACTAGAGGGTAACAGATTTTTTTTCTAACGGAAGTAACGCTCAGTAGTGACACACGCACAATAGGAAACACGTCAAAGTGCCAACATAGCGATAAACGTCATCGTCAAAGAAGTACTTCAATCGCGCGTAAAGATTACACGCACACATTTTTTTTAGGGTTCCGTACACAAAGGGTAAAAACGGGACCCTATTACTAAGACTCCGCTGTCCGTCTGTCCGTCTGTCCGTCTGTCTGTCACCAGGCTGTATCTCATGAACCGTGATAGCTGGACAGTTGAAATTTTCACAGATGATGTATTTCTGTTGCCGCTATAACAACAAATACTAAAAACAGAATAATATAAATATTTAAATGGGGCTCCCATACAACAAACGTGATTTTTTTGCTGTTTTTTTCCGTAATGGTACGGAACCCTTCGTGCGCGAGTCCGACTCGCACTTGACCGGTTTTTTGCTGTTTATCGTCAAAGTTATGAAATGGAACTACCCAAAATAAAATAAAAACGAAAAAACAAACGTCCGGAACACTTATTCAGTTCAGTATTTCAGTTTGCATATGTAAAAATAAAATGTTATCGAGGTTTGAATGTCAGTTTTGCTTCTACTCACCCCATTTTACGGAATATGACAATTTCCTGAAGGCTTTTGAATTCGAGGTTATTAATAACACCATATTTCATGGCGTCTGAATCTAAAAAGTGTTTTTTTCCTTTATAGGTAACTCTTCACACTGTGCGAGCTACCTACCATGCGAGTGGAACTGGCAATGAACTTGTGCGGTGTTAATAAGCGATGTAAGTACTTGCGACTTTAATAGTAAATGTGCAAAGTGTTTTATTGGTCCTTGGCAGTGGTGGGACCACTGATTTAATATATACGCTAGATGACGCAAATATCACGAGTTGTATTGAAATTTGTGCCGACTTTTTCATACAAAATTTACGCATAATATAATTTGAAAATTACTTAACTGTGATAGGAAATATGTTTTTGCCTTTGGGTGTTAAGTTTTGGGCTGTTGCAGTTAATTATCACGCAAAGAGGCATTCTTTAAGTTTTCACGGACGTCCGGATGCAACAACTGACGCGCGTGGACTTTCAAGAGCGACAGTCAACCCCGAGGCTTTCTCGGGGTTCAGACACGCGAAGTAGATGCATTTGCGTCATCTATGGTATATTTATATCTGTGGGTGGGACACTCCTCCTTTCGGGCAAACTTGGCTTCGCTCGGCTCAGCTAGTAACTATTTATTAATCTGTGGCTCAGCATTGCTCCGAGCAATTATTAGGGTTGACACAACTTGACGTCCCTTTGCGTGCACGACCCTAAATAGACGAAAGAGATAGCGCCATACATTAGAAAGGGACAGCAAGATTCGACCCTGAATCGCTGTCAAACTTCGGGTTTGTAGGAAGTATCCAATGTAAGAAAAGTTTAAAAAAACAAACAACAACAAAACATTGTAGTAAAAGTAAACGTAAAATGTAGTATGATAATTGATCAACCTTACAAAGCATTTTGTATTACTTTTGTTATAATTAAGTTACAAAGTTTTACTTACAATAAAAAATATTAACACTAATTACTTTGGAATAAACGTTTAAAAATTATATTTTACAAAACATCGTTTTGTGACTCAAAAATCTATTAAAAGGAAAAACGATAAACATTTCTGCCTCACCTCACCTGTCCGGCGTTCTATCTGAAAATGCACCGCCGCCTACCGCCCACCGTCGCGTTCCGAGCCAATCTCGACCTTAGCCCAACTTGTCAAAGTTGTATTTAGATTGCAACTAGTTTGTGCAATCTATAATATCTAGGAAACATACAGTGTGTCATATCGAGGTAAACGCGGCAGTGCTATCATGCCAGTATCGTCCTAGCCCTAGAACGATACGCTCGCCATTTCCTCTAGTCTACATCACTTTAAAAAAAAAACCGACACAATTTTTGAAATTCGAATCTCCGCATCTGGATTTCAGTGCGCCGCGTTTATTATCGAAATACTCGAATCTCAAGTTCGCTTTCGCGTTTTCGTCGCGAAGTTTTGCCAAACTTTGTCGTTTTGAAGTTCTTTTGAGTTTGGAACGCTCCCGCGCTTTGGTGTTCGCGCGTTTCGTCTACTGTAAGTATTTTGTGTCATTTTATGTTCAAAACTTTTTTGTCTTGGAATTTAGTTGTTTGGGACTGTCTTAGTCTGTATATTTCGATTTTGGTATTTTTAATCCACATTTTTCTATGGAAAATTCGGTCACATAATATATCTGCTTTGCCATAAGCACAGAATAAGTAATAGTATTAAGGTTGAGTACTTCATAGTTTATGGCATTAAAATGGCATTAAATCCGCCTTTTGTGCTTGTAAGGTTTTTCTTGTGAGCACATAGAAACCTTAAAAAAGTGCATACCTACATTTAGCTACTTAAATATGCTTAGTGCTTACTTATCCCAAAAGGGTAATTTGGGATATAATTTAAGTCAGTAAATTATTTTAAGTCAGAATATCCCAAAAAAATAAGTTCTGAGACGTTAACTTGTACTTACAAAAATTCTCCAGACGTTCTTTTGATACTTGCAGGGGAGACTGGGGAGACTTGATCCTAGAGGAAACTTGGTAACTTAAATAGGTTCCTTTTAGGACAGTTTTTTTAAAATTATGGTTTTAATAATTTAGGTAACCAAGTCTCCCCTAGGAATCCTAGGATCAAGTCGCCGAAGTATCCCCTAAATTAATTTTTAAATATATAAATACTTACTTGTAGGTAGGACTATTTTTGTAAGTCTGGCAGCTCGGCGATTTATCGTATTTAATAATTGTGTCACTTAATTGTTACTACATATTAATATTATATTACAACGTGCTCAGCGAATTTAAAAAAAATTGCTTACCTACATACATGTTATGTAAAAATATGCGACTGTGTAAGAAAATGTTATATGACAGACACATTATGTATTAATTTATTAAAATTAGCATAAATATTACATTTAAATCCCAGAAAATGCATTTACTTGTGGTTTTCTAGTTTTCTCAAATGGTCACCACTTTAATAAATTACAAATATTTTTTCTTTTCCTCAATTTTTATTTATTGAAAATATAGTTATATTTCAACTAGAAAATATAAATAATTAAAAAGCTCTACTTAATATTCGTTCCGTTAATACTTATTATACATTCTCATCAATCTATTTTCGGGTGTAAGAATTTCAAATAATCATTAAAGCCATATATAAAAAATTATACTCTTTGAATGGAAGACTGTTCTAGAAAAATTAATGCTAATTTATTCGTATGACGTTATGCTTGTCTACAAGTATTTTCCATAACAAATCTAAGATTAATATTTGTACTTACCACAATGAAGCGGAAGAGAGAAAAAACTATTTCAATTATTCTAATAATAAGACATTCAAAATGACAGGCAGACCAGCCTGAGCCATCAAACTGACATATTCACTAGCGTCAGCGTATCTGACTTTCTATACATCTCGCTCGCACTAATATGTGGTATTTTCTATAAAGGGACCTTATTGTCAATGGCGCTTACGCCATTATTAACGATGCTCCGATATAAATACAATGCCGCGCGAAGTTGTGCGGCGTAAGCGCCATCGACAATAAGGTCCCTTTTTATAGAAAAAGCCCCTTATGTGAGTACAAGCAAAATGCATAGAAAGTAAGTTACGCACACGCTAGCGAATATGTTAGTATCATAGAGTATCTTATACTAGAGCGGTACTGTCATAGTAAATTTTGTAACCCCAGTAAATTCACTGCCATCTGTCGACACACTTTAAAACTAAAATTGAAGATTTGTAAAAATACGATAAAATGTATTTAAATATAGATAAATGATTTTTTTTATTTGCATTAATTATTTTGATGATTTTGACCCATGTTCTTTCACTGATATGCGTTAAAATTGTTAAATAATAAACGAAACCGTCAACGCCATCTATACGGCTGTAGGCCAAAACTAGTAGCGCCCTCTGAACGAGAATCAAATTTTCTTGATTTTCGAGGCACGTTTTTTCCTTAAACTGTATCCATCTATTACGGAGTTATATCTATCTTTGGTTAGTATTAAACTGGTGGTAGCCGTACAGGTAATGTAGAAATAAAATCGTTGTAGAATGTGCATTGTTCAAATCTTTCTTTTTCATATGATACCCCACTTGACCGAACTAGTAAATAAACTTTGACCTTTTACCAAACAGCGTTACATATTTCAAATAAAAAAAACAGGTTACCCCTCTCAACCCCCTAAATTACCCCCTAAAATAAGAAATAAGCGGTTTTGACTTATTTACAATATTAGTGGTGGTAATTGCTATAACTGTTTCAAATTTTAGGTATCTATGTCAAACGGTCTCTGAGAAAAACGCATTTAACTGATTTGCAAGACCGAAGTGATCCCATAAAGTGTTCCGTTTGTCAAAACAAAGTTTTGCACGGAACACTAAAAATACGGCTGATATTCGATAACATATATTTGTTATTATTCACAACGACGGGACTTAATCACGTAAAATACTTTAACTATAATAATAAGTAAAAATCGTGAAAGTTTAAATCACCATATATTTGTGTCAATATAGACACTTAAAATCAATATTGGTTAAGAGTCCAGCGAACCTCACCACCAAAAACCCGCTCTCATACAATTGAAGCTACGTTTTCAATTTGAAACATGGCATATATACGTAACATATACCTAATTTATGTCTGGTTTTCGTGGCTAAAAATTGTTAGATCAAAAAAATAGAGGCACTAATTTCATTGTATTATAATTTCTAGCAACTAAAACTGGTACCAGACATATAGGTAGATATATGTTACTTGAATGTTTCATGTCTTTCATGTCATTTCAGAAAGTCGTTTAAAATGATAGCGTTACTTACGGGGCCCACTGACTATCAGTCCGCCGGACGATATCGGCCTGTCAGTTGTTCGGAACTGTCAAATTTTTGTTCTGACAGGCCGATATCGTCCGGCGGACTGATAGTCAGTGGGCCCCTTTAAATTGTACGGCAGTGGTTAGGTTCTTATAAATTGACTACTACTTAGAAACAGCAAAAAAATTTGGAATATATACATAAAATATGTTTTTCTTTAACTTTATAAATAAAAGTTTGATCATCTTTCCACGCAGAGGCGTTGTGGGCAGAAGCTTAGTTCTAAATAAAATGGACCTTATAATGGTGACCCATTCAAAACGTAGACGACTATTAGTGTAATATCGTTCCAGAAGTTGAACAACCAGCGGATCCTCAATTAATAATGCACTTACGGTAACGGTGCGATGATTCGTTTTGTGACATTATGGTAGGGGAGCCCAAGAGGGGATTTTTGTAGTTACTCGAGCGTTTCCGATTAATATATAGCCATCTATGTTGGTCCGTTGGTTGGTGGGGGATTGGCGGGGGTTAAAAAAATCCAGTTAGGTCCAAGTTAATGTTATAATTGTGTTATTAAGTATATACTTAATCTGGCAATTATTTGTCCGCATTTTCTTAATCTGACGGTTATAATGTGAACATCGGGTTTCGAATTTGTTCGTTAGTACAACAAGAATTATAATACCTATCCATTTACTTGATGCTATAACTATTTAAGTTTTATTTTATTACTCCAATTCCAAAGCTATTAGTTTTTCCATTTTATTTGTTAACTTCGAGTAAATTCGATATTAAATAATTTTATATCCACATAATACAATGAAAATATTATACAATTTAATTGACTTTTTCAAATATTGTTTTTACTAGTTATAAACAAATGGAATTGTCATAAAAAATAGCTCCAAAGCCATTAACTTTTCTATTTTAATAAAATAGGTTTTATCGGTTTTTTTATTACTTGTTTTACATCCACATACAAAAGAAAATATTATGATTATTATGGAATTCAAATGACCTTAATAACCAATTTGTTATAAGATATAAAAAAATTGAATTGTATGCTGAAATGAATGCCATATATTAAATAAAACAATTTGATTTGTTTCCCAGTTAAACTAAAGTGACATAAAATAAAAAACCGGACAAGTGCGAGTCGGACTCGCCCACCGAGGGTTCCGTACTTTTTAGTATTTGTTGTTGTAGCGGCAACAGAAATACATCATCTGTGAAAATTTCAACTGTCTAGCTATCACGGTTCATGAGATACAGCCTGGTGACAGACAGACGGACAGACGGACAGCGGAGTCTTAGTAATAGGGTCCCGTTTTTACCCTTTGGGTACGGAACCCTGAAAATGGCATTACGAATGTGGTATATTGAAGTGTAAAGGTATCGCGAGTCACGGTGCGTGCTCGCGGATAATAGGTTGTGGACAGTGCCCTAACATACATACATAGGTATACGTAGAGGAGAGTAGGGCGAAGAGTGACATGAGTGACACAAGAATATAAAGCGCAACAGCTAGTCATCAAACTGCTTCATGTGTCGCTAAAAATGTCTACGCTAGACACCAGCAAGTAACTTGTATAGGCTGGTACTCACGTCCCGTTTCCGGCCCCTTGAAAACAATTTTTTTCGCCGTATATTGTTGATAATTTAAACACGATCGCGGACTATAAGTGACGTCATCATGAGTCATAAGGCAAACAAAAAACTACGCGAATGCTATAGCATTCGTGTCCGCGAATGTGTTAACAAGCTTTTTTTAAAGCCAAAGAAGAATATTACAAAGATAATACGTTATATTTTGTTTAAATGATCCACGTTTCAATTTTAATGACATTTTGTAAAAAATGTGATGAAAAAAATATTCATCAAAATTCCTCAAATTTTGGGCCAACCTATAATGTCTGAGCTCAGGGGAGTGGAGCAAAGATTAACATGACGGGATCGGGATGCGAAAACAGAGACAAAATTGCAACACACCGATTCATTGATAATCTATTTGTACGTATACAGCTTGTATTTTTGATACGACCTACGTGTTTAAGGCCTATTAAACACACTTTCATAGGTTTTATAATCTAAAAAAAAAACGAATTTTAATTTTCCTTATGAAAAATTCAGCAAGCAATGTATCACTACTTTGTCAAACTCAAAACGTCACATTTACTGACGCGACGTCACAACTGACTGCCACAAGTGATCACGATGTCATATACATTGCCACTCAAAAACATTTAAAAATTAATTAAGCTGTTTTAGTGGACTAAATTAAAAAAAAAAACAGATTCTTTTTATTCTACGTCCACTAAGTTTGTGCTTATATCAAAAATACACATTGTTTAAAACCGAAGAGTGGCAGCATGCCCCAGTCTCCCCTTTTCGTAGGCTCGTATCGCATATGGAACAGGTCATCACGGTCGTTACGCAAAGTGGTTACCATCAGAGTGGGGGGAACGTAAAACAAGAACAGAACACATCGTGGCTTGCACATTTGTCTCGTAGCTCACTGGGTCTAACGCTGCGTCTTACGTAAGCGAGCAAAACGCGAAGCGAAGCGGCGCGGCGCGGCGGACCCACGGCGTTCGCGTTCGCAACGAGATCGCCCACGTAGGACACTTCTATAGGTATCAAAGGATTGATTCACCCCGCGCCGCTTTGCGTCCGCGTGTAGTTCGTCTACGTAGTACGCTGCGTTAATCTAAAGAGCTTACATAATTTCCATACAAACGTTCTCGACATTTTCCTCTTGATTTTGACCCTAGTTGTTTTTTTTTTTGTATGAGTTGAATATTACAAGTACCTGTGTCTGTAAGTACGTTTTGCTGTTTTTGATATTTTGTTTTTTATAAGAACTAGGTTACTTCAAAAACAGTGTTAAAAACGGCTAAAAAATGCGCCGTAAACAAAAGCCTAACATACAAAATCGGTAACAATAAACGCAAAACTCAAAACGGTAAGACACAGAAAATTTCCTTCTCTTTCCTTTCCAAATATTTCGTTACGATTGGTTAAGTTTTGGAGGAGGAAAATGTCGAGAATGAAACCTCGATTTCTGAGATTTTACGTAGGATTTTTCGCCTAAGCTGTCCTTATCGCACTAATTTTAGGAGCCGCCCCCGTCAGCGTGACGGAGATGGGTATTTACCTAAAATTCTCAAATCCTATTTCCTCTTAACTCTTAATTGAATTCCGAACTTCACTGTTCGAATAGCGACCGTAAAAATAAATTTTCACGTGGAAATGCATAAATGTTTTTGTGCATTTTAAAGTTTTATTCCGAAACCGTGTACAGTTTAAAACGTTTCACGAGTGGTTTTGACAGTTCCAAAAAAGAAACTGTTTTCACTGGTAGGAAAGTACCTTTATAATTGAAAAAAAAAAACTAATTAAGGCTTGTAGTGCGTTTATGAACAAAAGAGGGTTAGACATAAACATTACAACAATCTAGTGTAATAGTCTTAAACTAGCTAAGAAGCAATAATTCTAAGTATTTAGAGCCATCCGCCACGCTCAGGTGCGCGCCGTGTGAAGCGGGCCTAAGGCGGTGGGGCGGAACATTTTACTTCGGCTTACCATTACGTTTGTGGGCGCCCTATTTTATGGTAGATCTTATCTAAATTGACTACAATTACATGTATTGACAAAGTAATCATGTTTATTTAAAAGCACTTTGACTTCACGAAGAAAAGCATTAAGAAAATAAAATGCTGGTATTAAATATTGTATTGTAATTACTTATGCCTACTTACAAAAAAAAAAACTTACTTACTCCATTGGCTCAGCCACCCAAAATGAGACTTATCCCGACACAAGACAGCGCCACTTTTCTCGCTAGGCGATTTTTGTATTTCGATCGCTCGATTTCATCACTCAAAAATAGGTGAAAAACGGCAAAATACAATTTTTTGAAATACGAGCAATAGAAATTGAGAATAGTGGTATTGACCACTCGTTTTCAATTCTATTAGTAGAATTTAAATGCCTGGTGAGATATTATTAACGAAATCGAGCGGTCGAAATGCAATCAACGGCCCTCTGTGCGACCTCTCGCCAATTGGTGACAGATCCGCCTACACCATGTCGCACCAGGGCAAAGAATAAGTAATAGTGTACTGTATGGTACGGCCACGCACCGCCTCGCCCCGCGACAGCAGATTGACGGCCGTTTGCCGACCGCTCAGTACTATTTTTAAGCAACTTACTTACACTATGACCCATGATAATTATCGTGATTTCTATGCCTGATAATTATCGATTTGATAATAACCTAAAATTTACGAACATTTTAAGACGAGATTTTTAAATTTACTAAGTAATTCAAATAAAATAAATATAGCACCATCCATACCTGGGATAATTATCCGATATTTATCGGATAATTATCGCGATAATTATCAAAGACTAATTATCTGGATCATTTCAAACCCTGGCGAGCTATCTCAGGTTAGGAACCGCTGGTCTAGACGCGTGTACCGAACTAAGATGAAGATATCGACAAATATATACCCAAACAATTATTTAATACTGTTAAAATACTTAACGTTATCAAATAGGTATATATAGGTAGGCATATATCATATAGGTAGGCAATTTTTACATGAGACACTAAAATCACTATGATACACAACCTTTTTTTAAATCTCTTTTTTTTTATCTCCCACACAAGATGTTCATACTTCCTAATCTCAAAACGACCTTGCCAAAAGCTAACAATTAAAGGGTACCTACATACAGGGCTTATCTGTCCCGTGACTGTTTTTTTTCCAACGTAATAATTAATCATCTTATATCTTACCTTAGTAAAACAATCACCATTTTAACACACCAGTATTACTTGACTTCCTAATGTTAGTAATTCCTGACGGTCAGAGTTCATAGTATTTTGGTTGCGGCGTGTGCCTAGATAAGAATTTGCTCTAAGTTTGCCTTATCAATGTACATTAGAAAAGCCCGTAACATACATGGTTTATTTAGAATAGTTAAAACAGTTCAACTGGCGATTAAAGTTTGAGCACGCAAACTACATAGTTGATATGTCAGTGCCTTTATAACGTTAATCTACTACATTCCGCCCGCAATTTCATTTTCGCTCCCTTACTCATGTCTTCTATATTAAAAACAGCCTTCACGGTGTAAACTGTCGTCTGTAAATGTCTAACTTTCTTTGTCTGTATATACATATGTAACTAGCATCTTCTGTCTTTCTCTTATTGATAGTGGCGCGTCCAGACCTGGCAAACCCACCACTATCAATCTGCGTCAACCTGCGACCACGCATTAATTACGTTATTTTTTTCAGTCGCATCCCGCCCGTCGGCTATAATGCACGCGCAGGCGGTGCTCGCGCTGGCCCTGTATGTGGCCGCCAACGTTCACCGAGCGAGCGCCCAGGCGCCGGAGAAACGTGAGTACTTCTCATATGGACCTGCAGGCTGCATATGTTAAGTCACATCCTGCCCCCGGCCATAATGCACGCGCAGGCGGTGTTCGCGCTGGCGCTGTATGTGGTCGCCAACGTTCAGCTGGCGAGCGCGTGAGTACTTCTCATATGGACCTGCATTTGTTCAGTCACATCCTGCCCCCTGCCATAATGCACGCGCAGGCGGTGCTCGCGCTGGTCCTGTATGTGGCCGCCAACGTTCACCAAACGAGCGCCCAGGCGCCGGAGAAATGTGAGTACTTCTCATATGGACCTGCATTTGTAGTATTTGTACAGTTACATCCCGCCACCCATTAATACACGCGCAGGCGGTGCTCGCGCTAGCAATGTGGCAACAATGTTCAGCGGCCGAGTAGGCGAGTACCCAGGTAAGCACTTCTCATATAGACCTGCATATTAATACAGGCTGACCCAAAAAAACGTTGACAAAATGACATTAAAAGTAAAATATTCTCCTTTAGTTAATACACAAACGCAAACGTTTGTTAATATTATCAACGAATTTGCACTCGTCAAAAAAATGCTTAAACAAATTTAACCGTACATATTAAGGGAAAACATACATATGTCGTTCGTGCTTAAATGCAATATATGAATGAAAGTTCCCGTAACTAACTATAAAGAGGAATAGTCTTCTTGATGTTTTCCCACACTATCTTTCTTACTTCCTATTTGAATGAGCGTGACGACAATCTGACTAATAAAATAACATTTTACACGATTGTTTCCCAGAAAATTTGTTTCAAAGCAGTCATTATATCATATGGAAATACAACTACGAGTATTAAGGGGCCCACTGACTATCAGTCCGACGGACGATGTCGGCCTGTCAGTTAGAACAAAAATTTGACAGTTTCGAACAACTGACAGGTTGATATCGTCCGGCGGACTGATAGTCAGTAGGCCCCTTAAAACAACAAGCAACATTAATTTGCGCTTCTAATTTCAATATTTTTTTATTATATGTATGTATGTTAGTTTATGTACTTTTAATAAAGATTTTCATTCATTCATTAATTGACAAAGTGAGCGTCAATTGGAAACCTCTAGTAGCCTTTATGCTTCGTCTAGCTTAGTGATCTATGGATTTACTACAGCAATAATCAATGTGATTTGCACGTCTCAAAAAACCGTTAACGAATTAGCAACAGTCGTACGAAATTAAATCTGTTCTCGATTATTGTACAGTCGGCTTAATAGTAGAGGGTTCGAAAGGATAATAATCAATGATAATTATCTTGATAATTATCATTATTTTTATGCCTGATAATTATCGACTTGATAATTACCTAAAATTTACGAAATATAATTAGATTGTAACATGATGATTATCTTATATTTCAATGGTTAATGAAAAAACTGATTAATGTCAGACGACCGGTCTGGCCTAGAGGGTAGTGACCTTGCCTGTGAAGCCGATGGTCCTGGGTTCGAATCCCGGTAAGGGCATCTATTTGTGTGATGAGCACAGATATTTGTTCCCGAGTCATGGGTGTTTTCTATGTATTTAAGTATTTATATATTATATATATCGTTGTCTGAGTTCCCATAACACAAGCCTCCTTGGGCTTACCGTGGGACTTAGTCAATCTGTGTAAGAATGTCCTATAATATTTATTTATTTATTTATTTATATTAATAGGTCAGTTTGTTTGTGACGTTTTCTTAATCCCCTCCCACCCCTTAATCGTGTGATGCTGTGATGTAATTAATGGATGACCCCAAAGTAATAATACTTTTATAAGTATATATGTGGTAATTTCTATAAAAAGGGACCTTATTGTCGATGGCGCTTACGCCATTATTAACGATGCTCCGATATAAATACAATGTCGCGCGACGCTGTGCGGCGTAAGCGCCATCGACAATAAGGTCCCTTTTCATAGAAAATGCCCAATATGTATTATAGTATTTTTCACTGGGTCGAACAATGCGATGGTCCCTATGACAGTTAATTTTTAGGGTTCCGTAAAGGGTAAAAGCGGGACCCTATTACTCCGCTGTCCGTCAGTCTGTCTGTCTGTCTGTCTGTCCGTCTGTCACCAGGCTGTATCTCATGAACCGTGATAGCTAGACAGTTGAAATTTTCACAG
Organism: Cydia strobilella; assembly: GCF_947568885.1. NCBI lineage: Eukaryota > Metazoa > Arthropoda > Insecta > Lepidoptera > Tortricidae > Cydia > Cydia strobilella. The sequence continues at coordinate 56,052,783 of NC_086068.1, forward strand.
ATGTTTTTCTATTTTTTCTTTATGTGATAGCAAACGAGCAGACGAGCCGCCTGATGGGAAGCAGTCATCGTCGCCCATGGACATAAGCAACATCACAGGAGCCACTTAAGCATTGCGGACCCTTGAGAACCCTATTGCCGCTATAACAACAAATACTAAAAACAGAATAAAATAAATATTTAAGTGGGGCTCCCATACAAGAAACGTGATTTTTTGCCTGTTGGTAAACGGAACTCTTCGTGCGCGAGTCCGACTTCATGAGATACAGCCTGGTGACAAACGGACAGACAGACAGGCAGACAGCGGGCTTAGTAATAGGATCCCGTTTTTACCCTTTGGGTACGGTACCCTAAAAAACACCGTGTATATTGATGCCGAGTGTACCGGAAAAGATGGATTTGCCGCCGTCTTGCCGAACACATTACTTAGCTTTCTCCGGTCGGTTGTGGCTTTTGCGGTGGTTTCGTGTTCACAAAAATGGAAAAGTTTTTAAACTGCAACGGATTTTTGGTAAAAGGCTTTCTTTTTTTAGAGACGCTTACCTAGCCTATTTCGTTCAGTTATGAAAATACATGGTAAATACCATACTGTTTCGTTACTTAGAGCATAAAGTAACTTATACTAGAGCGGTACTGTCATAGTAAATTTTGTAACCACAGTAAATTCACTGCCATCTGTCGACACACTTTAAAACTAAAAATGAAGATTTATAAAAATACGATAAAATGTATTTAAATATGGATAAATGTTTTTTTTATTTGCATTAATTATTTTTATGATTTTGACCCATGTTCTGTCACTGATATGCGTTAAAATTGTTAAATAACAAACGAAACCGTCAACGCCATCTATACGACAGTAGGCTAAAGCTAGTAGCGCCCTCTGAACGAGAATCAAATTTTCTTGATTTTCGAGGCACGTTTTTTCCTTAGACTGTATCCATCTATTACGGAGTTATATCTATCTTTGCTTAGAGGAAGGTCTAATTTTATAATAAAGAGTACAATACCTCTGTACACTACTAACAGCGAGTAGCGACGCTCCTTACTATCTTATGCTTTTGCAATAAGATACACTGTATCAATATTAGCGGTAGACGAAACGCGCCAAAAATATAAATAGTTGGTCAAACCAAATTGGCATTAAATAAAAACAAAAAAAAACTATACTCATCCTTTTCTTTTGGGTGCTAGTACTAGTGTAAGACAAAGATAGTATGATTATCTCTGTCTATGTTTGAAATGAGACAGTCCTCTGACAAACTATATATACTACTAATCGCTGACAACTATTATACTGATATAAACTTATACACAAAACTGGCATATACTCATAATCTCATAAACCACTATCTTGACCGTTACCGGGTCTCTAGATCACACGGTTACTCTATATCCGTCTCATTCACTCTTTCAAAAATGACAGAGACAGATATACATAACCTTTTAATTTCAAAGCGTGAGGCAGCTCGATTCCACTCAATAAGTAATGAATACAACAAAGCGATTAATAAAGTTGATGCGTCTTCGAATTTCAAACTGAACGTTCCATTTCAAAAAAACTTAACGCCATTATAGCGACAAACAAAACTGCACTCAAATTAATAGAGCGTAAAGTTCAATTCAGATTAATTGATTATCAATTGATCTTAAAGAAAGGCTTCTAATGCGAATTAACGCACGGACGTTGCAAATTGAATTGTATTGTATTGGAATTAAGGTGCGTTTTTGTTTAGAGTAACGCAGCTGCTCTAGTTTCGGATGGAGCGAATAGAATTGATTGTGGTGATCATTGATGTCGATACCGGTAATTTGGTATCGGTTTCGGTTTAATGATAAATGTGGTTCCGTGCGAATCACTATTAAAAAGTATGTTATTGTAAATTTTAATTGCATTATACGTCAAATTCACTTCAAATTCTTATTATTAAAAGTGATACTATTTACAGCAATTTATGAATATCCGTAACTTAATACGATTAGCCAAAGCCCTAAACGTACTTGAACTATTAAACATTCGAAAATTGTCTGCGTCCTTATCACTCTAATGAGCAACGATAAAGACAGCCATGGGCTATTCGAATTGCGAATTCAGTGGTAGACATCCTACTCTGTATGTCCTGTAGACGTCATGATTGAAAAAACTACCCTATATCCTTTCCCGGTCCTCAAACTATCTCCTCAATATATACTCGTACCTAACCCCTAGTGTAAATTTCATTCGACAGCGTTTACGTTAAGTGTATTTTTGTACGTATGGCATTTTGAGTTCCCATACAAAAATAGGCATAACGCAAACGCGAACGCACGTCACGCTATAATAAATAAATAATGAAATTTACGTGGTCCCTTTGTTTGACATAATTATTGAGTCATAATGTAATGATTGTCATATCATCATTAGTCATAAATCTGAAACCGTTAACTTTCAGGATTTTCCTCAAGTTATCCTATAGATAGGTTAGGTAAGGTTAGGTTAGGTTTGTTTTATGGCAATCCTGAAAAGTTACGCGTTTCTGAGAAAAACCAAATTATTATTATTCACAACGACGGGACTTAATCGCGTAAAATAAGTTTTAAATTTACCTCCGACGTTTCGAGGACGGCGTTGTCCCCGTGGTCTCGGAGAAGACTCTCACAAACTAATTTTACTCGATTAAGTCCCGTCGTTGTGAATAATAATGAGTAAAAATCGTGAAAGTTTAAACCAAATTATGACTAACTAAAATGTGGACAAACAATCCATTATGACTTAAAACTATATGGGAAACAATAGAGACCCGATACACGAGGGGTTCTGTAAGCTGTAAGTACTTACTCATTTATAAGCGTTAGCCGCTCAATGTATTGAACAACTAATGGAAAATCGATAAGTCTGCAAGTTTTACGAGTTGAACAACTTGGAAGCTAGCTAATTAACTTAAGAGCCCATCAACGTGCTCACTAGCGCCACTGCTAAATAATTGTGATTATTTAAATTTCACGATAGATATTTAAAAAAGAGGGCCGCTATGTACTGTATTTTGTATTTAGGTACCTTATGAATAGTTTTACGTTGCTGGATTCGTAAATCTATGCGTCCAAAGTTAAAACGGCCGTTTTTGTTTTGAGTTCATAGATCGCTAAATCCAGCAACGTAAAAACTATTATAATATATTCAAAAGGTACTTAAAACCAAAACACAGTACGTAGCGGCTCCCTTTTGTGAATATCTATTGTTCAATTTAAATAATCACAATTATTTACCAGTGGCGCTAGTGAGCACGTATGGTATGTATGTATGTATGTAAACACTTTATTGTACATAAGACAGATTACAAACACAATAAAAGAACAAAAATATATACATTGTACCAAGGCGGACTTATCCCTATAAGAGATCTCTTCCAGTCAACCTTACACGTACACACACGCACGTAGATGGATAAAAATAGTAAAACGTTTGAAAACCGAACCTGACTACTTATATTATGGAAAATATTTTTACACAAATTAACCATAGCTATGCCCCTTCGTTTGATATTTTTAGATTTTTATATTCTTATAAGAAAGAAAAGCAAATTCCATACTAAGTTTTTGCGTATTGCGTACTGTTTAGATTGTACAGAGTGCCACAAAAACCCACGTAGATACTCACAAAAATCCTTACTAAAAATTGGTATCGACCGAAACCGAAAACGTAGCTTCGGCTATATCGCCCAACACTTTTTATTGAGGTCAAAAGATGATCGAACAATGACCTTTAATTAGAAAAAATATAGTAACTAAATTTAAACCTTACCTTCATACAAATAAAGCTTAATTTACTATACCTATAGAGTGACTCGAACTTTGATTATGCCCTATTCAAACAAAAGAGCATAGATTAGTAATAATTCAGTATTACTTAGGTCTTTTTGGTTTCGGAAAGCATACAATAGGACCGTGGGATCTTGACCAGTAAAAAACCGGTCAAGTGCGAGTTCGTTTAACACGCGCACCGAGGGTTCCGTACAAACTCGATTATCTAATGTAACTATAAACAGAAAAGACTTTTGACTAGAAGTATACTTACTAAACTAAGCATAATTGTGTACAGCGCCACCTATTGGCAAATTGACCAACTAATTAGCGCGACCTGTACTTCTGTATCTTATGTTGGTTTTAAAATGGATTATGAGTTTGATTATGATGTACATTTGTTTTTTTATACAAAGAATAGTAAAAGTAATTGGTCGTTTTAACGGTTTTAACGTTCCTGCCAACGAAGCTTGTGGTCCTGGGATCAAATCCCGGTATTTTTGTTTCTTAAGGGCTGCATACTGCATGTATTTTTATATTTATTTATTCATTGATTCTACCCTCTCCGTTTGGAGGTAAAATACAGAAAAATCTGATAATTTTTAGCATGACAACAAGTTTTAAACAAATTTATATAATCTCACGCCACAAGATGAAGTGTTTCCATCTCAACCTTCGCTCTTTATCTTTATTAGTTTATTACACTAATTAATATACTAGTCTTCATTATACGTTACAAGTATCATAAAACATGTAAACATAGTAGTATGACGCACATTTTCAAGGGATTTTCCTTGAAGTTTTTGTATTTTAGGGCCACCCCACACTAGTGTCATAGGGCGGACACGCTATACATCAACAAAGATAGATATAACTCCGTAATAGATGGATACAGTCTAAGGAAAAAACGTGCCTCGAAAATCAAGAAAATTTTATTCTCGTTCAGAGGGCGCTACTAGTTTTGGCCTACAGTCGTATAGATGGCGTTGACGGTTTCGTTTGTTATTTAACAATTTTAACGCATATCAGTGAAAGAACATGGGTCAAAATCATAAAAATAATTAATGCAAATAAAAAAAATCATTTATCTATATTTAAATACATTCTATCGCATTTTTATAAATCTTCATATTTAGTTTTAAAGTGTGTCGACAGATGGCAGTGAATTTACTGGGGGTTACAAAATTTACTATGACAGTACCGCTCTAGTATAAGTTACTCTATGACATCAAAAATCACTTGCGTTTCTATGTGTGAATGGCACGTCTGTACACGCATCATGCGTCATAGTGTGAGCAAGTTCCTTAAAAATTGTACTGATAGTACGCCAGAAGTCCGCCAGATTTCTGTAGCGGGGCGAGGTAATTCGAGTCGGGGCGAGGCGGTGCGTGGCCGTTCTGTATGATAATACGAAATATTCTATATATATATGTATGATATGTATGATAATACTATATATTAATAATAATATAATATGTATGATAATACTACAGTGGAAACTGGATAAGTGGAATTGCAAGGGACTGGCTGTTTTGTTCCGCTTATCCAGGTTTTCCATTTATCCAGTTTTCCACTTAACCAGGTTCAAATAAAATGTTTTCTCACTTACAGAGGCTCTCGCTAACAGAGGTTGTGGATGCTAGTAATGTCGCTTATAGAGGTCACGTATATATGGTCAAATAAAAGATCAAGACTTAAGTAATCATCTTTTATTAAATATGTATGTAGATACATATTTACAAAAATAGGTACCTAAGTATGTAATCCTGACTTAAAAAAAGGCAATAGGTACTGTAAATAATCCACAGTACTTTTTTATACTAAGACTCCGCTGTCCGTCTGTCCGTCTATCCGTCTGTCCGTCTGTCTGTCTGTCACCAGGCTGTATCTCATGATCCGTGATAGCTAGACAGTTGAAATTTTCACAAATACAAAAAAGTTGAAATACTAAAAAGTACGGAACCCTCGGTGCGCGAGTCCGACTCGCACTTGTGTGTTTTTTAAATATATGGCTGCTGTTCGACGCAATGTTGGCGTAACTGCGCAGCGACGCCATTTTTCATAGCGCTGACTAGAGTGTGGGGCTGTGGGGTCACTGGGGTGGCACAAAATTACGTCGACAAAGATTTTTTACTGCGCATATTTTTGATCGTTTTAACTGATGTTTGCGTTTGTGTATCAAACACAACAGGAGAATATTTTGTATATACATAATACGTTTCAGTTACCGATTGGAGTTTTAATTGACCGAGCGTTAGCAAAGCTCTCTGTTTCAGCTTGAGAAAAAAATGCATTCGTATTTTGTCGATCTCACAGAGCCACTATTTTTTATGGAATTTATGTAATAAACGTGTTAGTTAGAAAAAAAATGCCCGCCACCCTGATTGTGCTTGAGGTGGGGCGTCCGAAGAACTTGATGTCAACTCGTGTCAGTGAACGGTCTCATAGCGAAGTCTCGACCAACACCTGGAGAGACTCTCGCTGGGTGGTTGGATCAAGGGTCAGATGCAGAAGACGGTAATCTAGGACACGGCGCGTATAGTACGTCGGCACCTCACTCTGCGGCCCTTACCACCGGCGGCTTGGACCCTGCCCCGCTGGTGGCGGCACCCTATTCAGGTAGATGAGTACTTTTCCTACAGCTCAAGAAGAAGACATGATTTGATTTTTGATTTGAAAAAGACATGTAGTCACACGAGTACACGAATCTTGTGAAATGTGTATAATTGTCAACAACAATCTTATCAGCTGATAATGTTATCAGTAATATATGACTGTAAACTAGCACAAAGAAAACAACACTGCAAATACAAGTTTAACAATATGCAGGTTATTATTTCCAGTAGAACCCGAATAGTGATTTTGGCCGAATAACGAATATTCGGCCCCTCTCTCGACCGAAGCGCCGAAAATTCGGCGACCGAATATTTGGCATGACATGCGAACATTTTGAATCACAATTATTCTAAAAACTGTTCGCCAACAAAGGACGACGTTTACTAAGATATATTTTGTTGAACAGAATTAATTAATGTAGTTAGTCAATCAAATCAGACCCATGATAAAAATAAAATATTTTGTAATCAACAAATGCTCAAAACCGGGTCTTCGTATTTAACAACTTTCCATGAACATATTTTAAATATAAAATATACCTATTTTTTGGTTATTTTTATTATGCTAAGCCGGCGAGCGTGTATGAGGAATATTATGAAAGTGAAGGAAGCGAAAGAGGTATGTCAGGATCGTAGCAAGTGGAAATCCGTGGTCTCTGCCCACCCCTCCGGGAAATAGGCGTGATTATATGTATGTATTTTTTCTTTTTAGGTACGTGCAACAGATATTCGGTATTCGGCCAAATAATAGGCAACATTCGGCCGAATACCGAATATTCGTGGCATCTCTAATTTCCTGGCACATTCTCATTTTAAACTTGTGTTAGTAATTTGATACCATTTTGAGTGCATCTCCCTTTATCTTCCTAAGGTTCATCATATAAAAAAATTGCCGGTTGAATTTTAAATTAATATTGAATTTAATTTGTTTGAAAAACGAACGAAACAAAAGAAAATATAACTCTGTTACAAATACTCTCAAGTTTGTCTTAGGCCAGGATTACACTTTTAAGTTTTACTTACGTAAGTAGGGACACAGCTATACTACAGAATGAGATATGAATATCGTTATCTCATTCTAGCAAATAGCTTTGTCCCTACTTACGTAAGTAAAACTTACAAGTGTAATCCTGGCCTTAAATTATATCCTCCTCACGACCGACGTCCTATATGTATACCTACTACTAACTTACACACATACTACTTACTTACAGTATTTATACGCTGGCAAATGAAACCTGGTCGTAAAGATGCTGTAAACTATTATTCTAACTAATTTTTCTTCTTGTTATTTGACACAGTATTATAATTTCCAGGGCGAACCGGCAACGTGTGCTCCACGGACCCTGAGTGCCCGGATAACGCCTTCTGTAAATCGGGCACCTATTGCGTTTGCAAGGACGGCTTTATCTACGCCGCAACTGAAAACGCAGAAAAGGCGTGCCTCAAGGGTAAGATATATCTATAGTATCTATACCAGGGACCCCGAGTGAGCGGACAACGCGTTTCTCAAGGCGGGCAGCTATTGCGTGTGCAAAGATGGGTCTATCTACGCCGCAATTGAAAACGCAGAGAAGGCGTGCTTGAATGGTAAGAAATCTATACCACGGAGCCCGCGTGCCCGGACAACGCGTTTTGCAAAGCGGGGACCTATTGCGCTTGCAAAGATGGGTCTATCTACGCCGCAATCGAAAACGCAGAGAACGCGTGCTTGAAGGGTAAGATATACCACGGAGCCCGCGTGCCCGGACAACGCGTTTTGCAAAGCGAGGACCTATTGCGCTTGCAAAGATGGGTCTATCTACGCCGCAATCGAAAACGCAGAGAACGCGTGCTTGAATGGTAAGATATCTATACCACGGAGCCCGCGTGCCCGGACAACGCGTTTTGCAAAGCGGGGACCTATTGCGCTTGCAAAGATGGGTCTATCTACGCCGCAATCGAAAACGCAGAGAACGCGTGCTTGAAGGGTAAGATATACCACGGAGCTCGCGTGCCCGGACAACGCGTTTTGCAAAGCGGGGACCTAATGCGCTTGCAAAGATGGGTCTATCTACGCCGCAACTGAAAACGCAGAGAAGGCGTGCTTGAAGGGTAAGATATACCACGGAGCCCGCGTGCCCGGACAATGCGTTTTACAAAGCGGGCAGTTATTGCGTGTGCAGAGATGGGTCTATCTACGCCGCAGCCGAAAACGCAGAGAAGGCGTGCCTTAAGCGCAAGGGTAAGGGTACGTGGTATAAATATACCGAGTGAGCGGACAACGCGTTTTGCAAAGCGGGCAGCTATTGCGTGTTTCAAAGCAAAGACGGGTTTGTGATGTTTCAGATCGATATGGCTATTAAAAATTAGCTTTTGTGTTAGTTAACCCCAACTCAGTCCAGTCAGACCAGAGTCCTTATCTAACCAACGCCTTGCCCACAGTTGCATCATTCGGCGATCACTGCCAGCAGCAGATCCAGTGCCACACCAGTCTGGGTGTCCACTCCGAGTGTTTGCTAAACACCTGTTCATGCAAGCCAGGCACACAGTTCGTCAACAACAGATGTTATAAGATAGCACGTGAGTAGTTTCGTGCTAAATTGCACGCACAGACCACCCCCATTGCACGTTAAAATCCATGGTTGCATAAGTATGTATAATAAGAATAGGTTTTTGGCAAAAATGTAATTTTCGGTATAAGCTTTTCGCTGACTGTACTTTTCTTTCCACAGGCAACTAATACTCTTTTTTTTTTTACTAGCCTAATTTAGTGTCCCACTGCTGGGCAAAGGCCTCCCCTCGTTTCCTCCACTCGACCCTGTCGTTTGTAGTGTCCCGCCAATCCGGATAAAATGCGTCTAAGTCGTCCCGCCATCTCCTTTTCGGCCTGTCTGCACCCCGGCCAGCACCATCTATGGTGTTCCGTGGGTCCCACCCGGTAACCATTTTGGCCCACCTTTCAGGGTGCATGCGGCAGACATGCCCAGCCCAGTCCCACTTAAGCTTAGCGGTCTGGACACCTACATCTACAACTCGAGTTCTGGAGCGCAGTTCCGTGTTTCTGATTCTATCAGTTCTGCGAACACCTAGTATACTGCGCTCCATCGCTTGCTGGCAAACCTTGAGTTTGGACTTTAACGCCTCAGTTAATGACCATGTTTGAGCACCGTAGGTTAGGATAGGCAGGATACACAATACTAATACTCATCGAGACAGTTCTAAAAACCCAAACACAGTGAGATTTCGTTGTTTTATCACAGTTCCTATGGCCACCTCGTCTCCACATCAGATCAGCTCGGTGGTACCATAACATTGCATTGTCACCTGACTTACATATGTTTTTTTTTTTTTTTTTTGCCGCGGAGTATGCCGCCAAAATGAAGCATGCCAAGTACTCTGCCCTGGAACCAACGTACGACTTTGTGCCGGTTGCAGTCGAGACTGCGGGACCTTGGGCTGTGGAGGCTAGGGACTTTGTGAGGGATTTGGGTCGGCGGCTGAGGGACAGGGGGTGCGACCCTCGGTCCGGATCGTACCTGGTCCAACAGATCTCGTTGGCCATTCAGCGCGGTAACGCTGCCAGCGTAATGGGGACATTTGAACCAGGTGCGATTCGTGACGGTTATTTTATTTAAAAAAAAAAAGTGACGAAGCCTGTTGCGGATATCATCATTGGTATTTTTGGGACGAAGCATGTTGCTGATTTGCATTTGTAGCCACCTGACGAAGCCTGCGTTGCGGATTTTTTACATGTAACTAAATATTATTATTTTTTAAGATTTTCTTACATATGTTTACTTATATATGTATGCAAATTTTCATCTTCATCGGAAACCGGGAAGTGGGTCAAATTTAAGTTGCAAGATTTAATCCGTACAAACATACATTACACATTGCAAGTTAATGAAAAGGTTGTAAATAAAAATCGTGCCCTCTAGTTTCAGTCAAAGTCAAACTTGAACTTTTGAAATAAAACTATGAAAACGGATTATATCGCGTATATTGAATTTATAATACATCCCGACGTTTCGAACTCTTTACAGCGTTCGTGGTCAACGGGTGACTGAGGAAAAATTACAAAATGCAAAAATACCCACATACTAAAATAATGAACAATCATAGACTACAAACTTTAAGGCTGGTTGTACATGCAAAATCGGTTCATAAGGCTAGTTATACACTATAATTATTTTTCAAGTAAAGATATATATATATACGCGATAAAAAACTATGCCGGCTCCAACCCTACACCACGGACCCGAGAAGATTTAATTCCCTCCTAAATTGTAGGAGGGTATCCCAATATGGGACCGGCAACAAACTCGGCGGGACACATCTTTTCAAAACATCAGAATGTCCAGCATCATCCAACACTACTTCTGATGTTTTGAAAAGATGTGTCCCGCCGAGTTTGTTGCCGGTCCCATATTGGGATACCCTCCTACAATTTAGGAGGGAATTAAATCTTCTCGGGTCCGTGGTGTAGGGTTGGAGCCGGCATAGTTTTTTATCGCGTATATATATATATCTTTACTTGAAAAATAATTATAGTGTATAACTAGCCTTATGAACCGATTTTGCATGTACAACCAGCCTTAAAGTTTGTAGTCTATGATTGTTCATTATTTTAGTATGTGGGTATTTTTGCATTTTGTAATTTTTCCTCAGTCACCCGTTGACCACGAACGCTGTAAAGAGTTCGAAACGTCGGGATGTATTATAAATTCAATATACGCGATATAATCCGTTTTCATAGTTTTATTTCATGAGTAACTATCGCGGTAACCGAAGACAATATTGAACTTTTGAATCATCGCACAACGTAAGCGCCATATACAGCGAGCTGCAAAAGTGCATACTCATTCTATGGGTGAATTCAATTCATAACATGGGTATGCACTACTGCAGCTGTGTTGTCATTAGATTTGAAGAATTATGGGAAAAATTGTTTGAGAAGTGATACTGATACATTAATTTGCAATTTAAATTACGCGGATAATAATGCTATACTACTACGGGCCGTAGCGAAGGTGACAATTATTTTATCGACGAACGCTATTCGAAAAGTAATAAAAATTAATAAACGACGATAAGTCGCGTCATAATTTCCACACATATTATTATCATAAGAGTCCCCGGCAAGCTCGGTTCTCCATACAGTCGTAGTTACGCTCTCATTTTAAAACGACTAGCTAGATTGCGCTGAAACTTCGTACTTACAATAGGATAAGATATATCTAGGTCTGTAATTAGTTTATATACAATTCTCAATTTTTGTACATTGTGTACAACATATGTAACATGCATATTATGACTGTTTGTGTGCTAAATAAATTAAAAATTAAAAATGTTGACATTTATTTACATACAAGATATATACAGTGGTACTACGTAAACGAAATTAATAACTAGCTTAAATCTAAAATAGGCCCTTGAGGCATTGTACCAAGGATGCTGGCGGCATTTCCCCGCTGTATCGCAATGCTGATACGTTGTGCGAGAAAGCCGCCAGCTCTTCGGTCACCAGTTACGTCAACCAGACGCTTCGCGATTTCTGCAAACAACTTATGCGCGCTGGGACCCCATGGACCTAGAGTTTCAAAATATATATAGGTTCAGATACAATAGTAAAAAAAATACAGCGAATTTTAGTTTTTCATACAAAACTTGATTTTGCTCTATTTCATTTGTTTTATATACTAGAACTTTGTACGGGAAGGTGAAATTCGGCCGAGCTTGCCGGAGACTTAATTAAGTATCGATTGGCGTTCTATTAAAACTGTTGTCACATCATATGCCTAAGTCACAGATTAATAAATAGTTACTACGTAACAGATACATCATTCCCATACTAAAGCGAAAATACCTATGCTATAAAAGCCTACAAAATCTTAATAATAATACCTGCTGCTCAGGACGAGAAGAAATGTACCATAAGTACGCGCACAAAGAGTCGAGACTGCCTTGCTCGCCGTGCGAGCCACATGCCAACGCGTCATCGTAAGAATGCGCTAGGGTTGTACTGTTAATTATGTTATTATTGTAATAAAACGAATGTTACGAATCAACCATATTTTTTATTAGTCAATCAAATATAAAAACAACCTGACTCAAAAAACTCCTTAATTTACGATTTACCTACTTATGCTCAAAGAAATAAATGGTGACAAAATTCATAAAGATAGATTTAAAACACTACTCACCTTTCTTCGTCTCTCGGAAATGAAAAAAACGACAAATTTTCCTTTGTTTTTTGCCTTTTACACCCATCTACTGCACAATAATTACATGGTTTCGGCATTTCGAAGCGTAGGCGCGGGAAACGTGCGGTGCGAGCGCTCAGGCGGGCGTTCGCCGGCCCTCTGTCGGTTGTATCGTCGACGATACGCCGAGCGGTAGGCATACAGCGCGTGGCCTTGAGCGAGTGAAGGAGGCCTGCCTAAGTCCCCGATATAGCTTACTTATATACGTGAAGAACGATTCATCATCATCATCATCATCATATTAGCCAGAGAACGTCCACTGCTGGACTTAGGCCTCCCCCAAAGAGTGCCGCAATGACCGGCCTTGCGCCACCCGCATCCAGCGGACTCCCGCGACCTTTACCAGGTCATCAGTTCACCTTGTGGGGGGCCTACCCACGCTGCGCCTTCCGGTACGTGGTCGCCACTCGAGACTTTCCGCCCCAACGGCCATCTGTTCTACGTGCAATGTGCCCCGCCCACTGCGCGATTCGGAGGGCTACATCGGTTACTTTGGTTCTGCTGCGGATGGTCTCATTTCTGTAGGCCGAGCACATGATTGACGCGACAGTATCTCGCCGCGAGATAGACTACCCGTCTTTTACTAACTGTATGAATTAAAGGGGGACGGGTAGTATATGTCGCGGCGAGATACTCTCGCGCCAATCATATGCTAACTAGCCCGGCTCGGATCACGAACGATAAATTTCGAAGAATGATTAATTTTAACCAGATATTATGTTTTGCAGATGTTGGCGAACTATGCGTATCCGACGAAAACTGCTATATAGAGCAGGCAAGGCCCGAAGAGCAGGCATTTTGTATACGCGGCTATTGCCAATGTCAACTGCACTACAACCAACGAGACAATGGAACACGGTAAGTATATACAATCGGGGACATCCCCGGTGAACCACCTTAAGGGCAAAAATCGTTTAAACGTCTTGCAGACGGTCAGGCGATATCTAAAAATTTTTTACCCTTTGGGTACGGAACCCTAAAAAGGTTTTCTCAGGTAAAGTTTATTGCCATCCGCTGTCTTTGTGACGGGCGGTATTTGCAAACTAAGATAAGGAATCCAAAATGCATCCTAATGGGTTATCTTTATGGGGAGGGGAAGCTTAGCGTAAACAACAACAAGTAATAAACTGCCCTACTACCTACCGTTTGTCTCATTACCTGTTTTTACCCTTTTCATTATTAAGATAAAGAATCCTAAATGCATCGTAATTAGTTATCTCTATGGGAGGGGGAGTTTAGACTTTAGATCGCTTGTAAGGATCGAGGTAAAAAAAATCTGAAGTGTTTCAGCGGGAATGTCCCCGATTGTAAGTACATGTTTATTTCTCTGCCCTCCGGCTAAACGAAGTTGCCGCTTTCAGAGTACAAACTCTTTCCTTACTGCAAAGCTTACCCAATAGGTCAATAGATGACGCTGCACCGAGCGGGGCAGTTCCTGCATGGCGCTGACGATATGTGGTTTAAAACTTCATTGTATTTGACAAATCGAATGACATGTTTTTTTAACGACGGCGCGTTTATCCTCATTATTTATTTACTAAAGATTTCTTTCACAGATGCGTACGCGACGCTAACCTAGGCGAAGCTTGTGAAGATGACGGGCAGTGCGCGGGAGTGGGCATGATGTGCAAAGGCACTTGCCGCTGCAAGGAGGGATTTGCGGCACAGAACGACACTAATGTCTGCCTGCAGTGTAAGTATTCCAGCGTCTCCACCATGTATTTACAAACAGTGGGCCATAGAAGTTCGCCGATTAATCGATCTCTTACCCTGCTGAGTGCGCTCTTAGTATACTAATACTACCCGGACCTACCTGGACTAGACTATTCGGTACTAACCGAAGTGCGACCTGCTGGAGTGGCGATGGGAGCCTGTATTACATAAAATGTTGTTTTTGAAGTATGTAGTTTCACAATGTGTTAGAAAAAGTTAACTGTTATCGCCGTGGCCAGATGGCGTTAGCTGAATATGCCGGTTCGATTCCGGCATCGGCCACTGGAGGGCGTGATCCCTTTTTCTTTAGTATATGACATATATTTCAGCTTATAATGAAACTCTTTAAAATAGGGTATTGACTACTAGTCAAATCAGTTTCTTTTTTCGAACTGCCAAAACGATTTTGCTACTATGGAATTTATATGGAACACTAGCGTGTGACGTCACAATCAAATTACCTACTCTTTATAGTTTTATACGGGTTTTAAAATAGAAATTGTGTCTAAAAATAACTGCTGTCTACGTTTCTACATTAATCTTCTGGTGCTTTATTTCATGAATGGTGTAAAATAATTTATATTAAATACAGTCAAATACCCTATAAGTACTCTCACTAATTTTAATGTTCTTCCGCAGCCTTAGAGAACATCGGTGACAGCTGTGAATACGACATCCAGTGTGAGAACCTCGCAGGCTCCCGAACCGTCGGTGCCACGATGTGCCTGAACGGCGCCTGTTCTTGTGCGTACCACGCGAGGGCTGCCGGCACCCCGCCTCGGTGCTACGTCACGAGGCGCCCGGGACAACAGTGCCACGCTGACGAAGTGAGTTACTTTTCCTACAATATTTAGCCGATTCATAATGATCGTGGTGACACTAAGTGTTAACACATAAGGCCGCTTTCCCACTGACGTCCAGTTTTTCGCGGGTAGGGTTTTCTGCAGGATCCAGCTTTCTGTATTATGCTTGCAGTGTGCCGCAAGCAGAATGCTCGTGTGAACGTTACTATATTAGCACGAATACTATTTAAACGGAATCCTGCAGAAAACTGTATCCCGCAAAAAACTGGACGTCAGTGGGCAAGACCTCTAAAAGAACTGATGAAGTAAGTGTTTTTCGTCTGACAGCCAATGAGTCATGGACTTGGACAATGATGTGCGGATCGGGCAACTTACATTTCATCATTATACGCTTGGATTGTTTGTTTTTGTCACAATGTTTCCAGACGAGGGGAGCAAGAGGAAAAACATTAAAATAGGGCAGTGACTTCTTCCAGATCTTCGTCTTTATCTAGGCGTTTGTTCCAATTTTTTTCCCGAATTTCTTCTAGAATAGGTAGGTACATAAATATTTATACTTAGGACGCGACAATGCGGCACACCTGAACTTCAAAATTTTGTGATAATATCGACTTAGGTACTCATATATCATCATCTTCAAATTATATTCCCATTCTGACGTGAATCCTTTATCCTTCTCCAGGAATGCCTGAGTGAGGACGACGAGCCCGGTTTCTGCCACCAAGGGCGCTGCACCTGCGCGGGTTGCGTACCCGACGCCCGCGACTTTGCCGACCACGCGTCCTCTGTCGCGCCCCTCCCCCTCTGCGCCGCCATCTTGGCGACGGCCGCCATGTTGGCTTGAACTTGAATCTACGCTCGCTGTGCGGACTTTAACACTATGGTTAGCTAATGTTAATAGTTTTTTGTGTTACAAGGGAGCAAAGTTCTTGTTTGATTCATCATGCTATTGTACCCGAGCAAGCGAAAGATTCCAAAATTGAATTGAGGCATGAGGCTTAAAGAAACTTTGCTACAGTGAAATACAACACTACATTACAAATCAATTCCAATTCAACGCTATCAAATACATATTTATTACTCAAAATCATCTCTTAGAAGTAAATTTCAGCAGCCATCAGTAGGAAACAAGTCAATAGATTCTGATCACTTTGCCACTTTTGTGGATAAAATACAACTTTCTCATTCGTTTTTGAATAATAATAACGATCTGGTGTGGTGACAAGTACTCTTTATCGTTGAATAGTTTCCTACTATGTGTAAATTGTTAACTTATAATGTACATATTACATGGTAAGAGTAAATTAATATATTGTTGTTAATTTTATGATTCACTTAAATTTTATTGTTTTAGATGTTTATGTAGACCAAAGAATATGTAGTTTTAATTAAACGTATACTTGATAGTGAGATAGTTTTTATTTACCCATTTCACCCAACAGTAATGTGATAAGTGATTAGATAAAACGTAAGTCTCGAGATGTCTAGTCAGAAAGTGACTGATCTTATCTTGTCGTTCACTTGTGATGAGCACCGCCATATTAGTGTCAACATTAAAAAAAAACAAAAACATAATACATACCTACTTAGCACTAATTAGTAACACAGTAGTCATAAAGTATTCTTAAAAAAAGGAGTGTACAGGCACGGAATAAATAATAGTACTAGGCACAGAAGGATCACTCTGTAACAAAACGCGTCCGTTCCGTAGCGGTGCGCGGCAACTACTATGGCTAGACACCAAAATTGGTGTGGGACGCATGTACATGTAGCGACGCGACGAAATCGCGGAGTTAGCCACGCCTGCCATGGAGTTTGATAAATACTAGAATACTTATAGACCGCGAGTCAGGAACAGATTTCCATCACCAATCGCCAATGAACCCTCGTGGACGTCAGCTGCCGCTCCGTTGGTGGGTTGAGGAATGGCAGCCACCGAAACACGTAAAAATAATCAGTCCGCCTCCAGTTTGTTACTTTGTCAGATGATAGTTAAGATGCTATTGTGAATTAAAAAGGTTGTATGGAAAAAGCGTCAGCTGATCGTATGAACATGTAAAAATTAGGCAAGATACCTGTTTTTGAGAGCGATATCAAAATCATGAAACTTTGCATCAGGCGTTTCAATAAACGGATTATGCATTATGCATACTTTGCGAACATAAAATGGTAGGGTGCGTATTTTTTACATGTTCATGTAACCAGCTCACCGGCTCAACCGGCTGACAGGTTTTTTTATTTATTTAAAATAACATCTAAACTATCATCTGACACAATACCAATCGAAGAAGTTTTTGGTTTTACATGTCATGTCATCAACTGACTATCTTTCCACCGCGATACCACCGGCCACCCACCGGCTGACTATTTTTTTAATTCACAATAGCGTCTAAACTATCATCTGACAAAGTATCAGCCGGGAGGCGATGACTGATGATATATGCTCCTGGCTCGCGGTCTATTAGGCGGCCAGTGAGCCAAAATCTATCAAACTGGCATAAAACATTTTTTGGTAAGTCGAAGAACGGTAGACAAATCTGTATTGGTGCGCCTTCTAGCGGTGAGTAGCAAAATTAATACTCCGCTGCTGTAATGATACTCACCACTGAGCCTAAATCTATCGACATAAGATTAAAACTAAAAATAAAAATATCAAAAAATGTATTTGTATATGCATAAATGATTTTTTCACCTCAGCAGCTCGAACAAGCCTACTTTCGTCACTCCCTGGAGTGAGGAAAGTGCGACTTTCCTCACTCCAGGGAGTGAAACAATGTAGCTTTTTAATTTAGTGAAGGCCATGAACTTCATACTTTTATTACATTTTTTTTATGGTACGGTACGGTACAGTACGCAATACACGATCGTCGTGAACGCTGCTCGCACTGTTAGTGCTTGAGAAAGGAGACCTAGGCTCTCCGAAACATGTCGCGCGAGTGACTAAAACAAGTGAGTCTAAACCGTAAAATGATTTAATGCATAACTTATTTTTATATGATTTTGACCCAACACTGATATGAGTTTAAAATTGTTAAATAACAAACGAAACCGTCAACGCCATCTATACGAGAATAGGCCAAAGGTAGTGGCGCCATCCGATCGAGAATCAAATTTTCGTGGTTTTCGAGGCACGTTTTTTCGTTAGACTGTGTCCATCTATTACGGAATTATATCTATATTTGGTTTGCGTAAACTCGGGTTACACGCTTTTAGGGCGAAATAAACCGATTTCCAGCTTGCTGGCAATTAATTCCTCAAAACGCTTTTTTTTGGATCTAATGATTGTTTGACTAAGGAACCTGCTACATAAACTAGTCAAATTATAATCGTAGTTTGGGAAAAATAAATATTTCCGCCCGGCATCGAACCGGGGGCCTTCTGGCTGACAGTGCGGACACGCTATACATCAAAAATCACTTGAGTTTCTATGTGTGAACGGCACGTCTGTACACGCGTCATGCGTCATTGTGCGAGTAAGTTGCTTAAAAATAGTACTGAGCGGTCGGCAAACGGCCGTCAATCTGCTGTCGCGGGGCGAGGTAATTCGAGTCGGGGCGGGGCGGTTCGTGGCCGTTCTGTATGATAATACTATTACTTATGTGCCACTACACCACGGAAACGGTGTCTGCATGTACGAAAATAGCGACCATCAGTATCATAAACTGAGACTATATTTTTTTCAAACAGCATGGTACGGTAACAGATGTCATCTCAATACTATTTTGCGAGATATTCCAGTTTACAAATCTGCACAAAGCCTCTATTATCATGGTTAATTGCATGATCAGATATTTTTGAGCACCTTGGCTGCTACGATTTAGCCTTTCCTCTGTGGCTTGTCAAAAATGCCCTGTTTGAATAGTAAACTGAAAGTTTAAATTAATTATTGAATTTTAGTAATGCTTACCGTGAACCTTCGACGTGTTGCCTCTCTGTCGCACTTGTAAATTCGTACGTAAGTGTGACAAGGCCCTCAGATGCCTGTTTCGGGCCTCGCCGCAGAGAAGATTATGATACATAACATAACAAGGGTTATAATGAGGGCTTCAGCGTTTAATTTTGCCGCTAGGGGCGCTAGTGTATATGGAGGTCTTTCAAAATATCAAATTCATAGAAGTTTTGGGGGTTTCAAGCTTTTTTATCGGGAATTTTCACTCCTTGTTCATAATTGTGGTAAATCTTTGTCCATCTTTGATTAATCATGGAAAACAATAGATATAGCTCAATAAATGTTAGGGGTTTAAAAAAGTGCCAACTAAAATATATGCAAAATTAAACAGGTTGAAAAAATTGCATATTTAGTCGTTAAAATGCCTGTGTGTATATTAGAACTGTATTGATTTTATAAAAATAAGCATAGAAGAATTTTGTGATCTGTTTTTCTGGACCTAATACATCTATAGTGGCGCCAACTGGTCAATGTCATAAATTAAAGAAAAAGTGACGAAGCCCTCCAGTGCTGAGTGCTCCAGTCCAGTAGTGTGACTACTTTAAAAAAAAACAAATCAAAATATTTAATAAAATAATTTGATTTGTTCTCAAACTTGTTCATATATAAAACGACTTTAAAGTGATATTTTTTTATTGCTATGGATTAATTATGGTTGCATTTTTTTGTTATCTCAATATTTACTTACTACACTGATTTTTAAAGTACCTACAACCTACCTTTTACAATTTATCTTATATATTATCTTAGAAATTATTAATTAACTCTTAAATTTATTACGTAAGTTGTTTTGGTACATTATTTTGGTTCCCACAATTTCTTTTCTTGGTTAAGTCTTCTTTATTCTCCATGTCGCGTCACTGAAACAAGAAATTAATTTAAAAGTTTTTGGCAAAAATGTCATTTATGGTACAAGCCATATGGTATGGTGGCTTTTATCGCTGACTGTACTTTTCTTTCCACGGGCAACTAATACTCATCGAGACAATTCTAACAACCCCAAACACAATTAGTTTGCGTTGTTTTATCACAGAGTTCCCATGGCCACCTCCTGTCTCCGTCATCAGATCAGCTCAATGTCATCATAATATTGCATTGCCATCCTATTTACATAATGTATGAAAAATTTCAGCTCAATCGGGCGTTGGTTAACATTTACACCCGAGAAGATTTAAATCCCTCCTAAATTGTAGGTGGGTAATGTGGGTATCCCAATATGGGACCGGCAAGAAACTCGACGGGACACATGTTTTCATAATATTAGTCTTTTTCCCACAATGTTCAACTCGAAGATTTGCGGAAATAGCTCAAAAATGCTCCTGAAAGTTGGAGAACCTTGTTTTTAGGGTTCCGTACCCAAAGGGTAAAAATGGGACCCTATTACTAAGACTCCGCTGTTCGTCTATCCGTCTGTCCGTCTGTTTGTCACCAGGCTGTATCTTATCAACCGTGATAGCTTAGACAGTTGAAATATTCATAGATGATGTATTTGTGTTGAAAACTAAAAACAGAATCAACAAACGTAATTTTTTTGCCGTTTTTTGCGTCATCATCATCATCATAACTTAAGAGCTTTGCTCATGTCGGTGGAGTAATTGCCAATCCTTTCTTTCCAGAGCCAGTCATTTGATTTGCTGGTACTGGCTCCGATATGTGATTTTAGGCTTTCCACTGCCTCTCCTGCTTTCCTCTGCCTGCGTTTTTTGCGTAATGGTGCGGAACTCTTCGTGCGAGAGTCCTACCCGCACTTGGCCGGTTTTTCTGTAATTTGCTTTGAAGAGCATTACGATAACTAGGTATTACTTACTCTTCAGTAGTGCTTGGAACGCCCGGCGGACCCTGGTGGCGGCTGCGGCGTATACTACAGGATTGAGGGCAGAGTTGGTATATCCAAGCCATGTGCACCATTGCCATGTGGAGTCTTGTACGCAGTCGCAGAGGGAATCTGCAAGAATAGTTAACTGACTGTAAACCTTATTTCAAAGTGATAAGGACCAACGCCAATGACAGTGAAGTGTTGATGTTAGCCCTTAATTTGGCACAAAAAATCAAGGCAGTGAGTGCGTGCCTTCTTGGCTCTCAATATTCTGGTTCTGGTTAGGAATAACAGTTATTGGGAAACGTTTAAGTTTTTATCGCTGACTGTACTTTGTTTTAGCAACTAATCATCATCGAGACAATTCTAACAACCCCATACACAATTTGTTCGCGTTGTTTTATTATAGACTTCCCATGGCCACCTCCTGTCTCCATCATCAGATCAGCTCCACATCATAATATTGTGGTTCAGTTTAAATATCAACGCTCATATAGCAAAGCAAATCGAACGCTATACAAAAAATCGTGTGTAGAAAGAACGAACCGTGCATGTGCATGTGCAGCGAACTGAGCGCAATTACGATATCGTCATCAGCATCTCGTAACCCAGTTTAAGCGTCTTCACGCAGGCAGCAACAGACAGACGCACATTCGCATTTATATTTTTATTAACATTTTTACTAAATATCAACGTTCATATAGCACAGGCTAAACCGAACGCTTACAAAAATCAATGACAGTTAAGAATACCTACTACTAGGTAATAGTACCTTATACATCGAAATAGTGCAGCGAACTAAGCCGACTTACTATTGTGTAAGCATCTCGTTACCCAGTTTGTTCATAGGAACAGCGACATCTATCGACGAATTGGGTATCTAAACCGCGAAGGATGTTTGGCAATGATAACCAGGGGGGCGAAACTTAAAAGCGACGTCGGCATCATATGTCCCCCCTCCACCGAGTAGTTCGGTTGCACTGTAGTTGCTCTCCGTGTATTTATTCAATATTTCGGCAAAATGTCGACGAAAGTGCTTTAAAACCTGATACGCGAGTTGCAAAAGACCGTAGCAATACTCGTGAGTAAAGTGAACACACTCGAAGTAACTGAGCAAAATTGCATTTTATTCGACCGGGTAACGAATATCTGTCAGTTGTGTAAACACAAGGTTGACAGCGGTTCAAAAGTAAACCGCCAATCGCGCAAGATAGCGCAATTCACGACGACGCGCTGATTTTTCAAACCTAAACCATCTACACTAATAGCATGAGCAATTGAGCATGACAACACGAACCAAAGCAAACGCGTTCGTGAATGAATCGATCTATATCCATCATGATACAAAATGAAAGAAACAATCTCGCCACGGTATAATAACGACTCTCTCTCACTCATAAGATGACGTAAAGTGAGCAAGTGCCGATATAGTTGCGAGCGGGACCAGTGATACATGCGGATATAAAGATATTAGAGTGATATATATCCCAGTGAGAGAAAGATATATATCACACTTTTCTTTTTACTGACACATTTCGCCCAACTATCTTCAGGATCCTCGGAGCGCGAGCTCGACTTGAACTTGGCCGGTTTCGCGTGCCGGAATGAGGGCTACCATTTTTGTGCTCACCAGTTGGCTCCACTGTCGATGTAGGTCCAGAAAAACAGATCTAAAAATTCTTCTATTCTTAGTTTTATAAATTCAATACGTTTTAATATAAACAAAGTTATTTTAACGTCTAAATGTGCTATTTTTTCAACCTGTTTAATTTTGCATATATTCTAGTTGGCACTTTTTTTAAACCACTAACATGTATTGAGCTATATCTACTATCTACCATGATTAATCAAAGATGGACAAAGATTTGCCATTATTATGAATAAGGAGTGAAAATTCCTGATAAAGAAGCTTGTAAACCCCAAAACTTCTATGCATTTGACATTTTGATAGACCTCTATCTACACTAGCGCCCCTAGCGGCGAAATTAAACGCGGTAGCCCTCATTGCATGGTCAGGGTCGGAGCGCGGGCTCCCCCTAGGGGCCCTTAGCATATTATGCTTTTTCTACTGTTCGGTTAATCCGCCACTGTAACCAACAGGGAAAATGATATAAAAGCTTGTATAAGCTATATATTATGTGATAAAAAGTGGGTTACTCGGACCAACATTGGGAAATTAAGGTTTAGTACATTTCAGAATAAATTGTATCAAATCACGAATTGTTTTGCTCTATCTCCGCGAAGTAAAGCCAAATCAGGTGGGGGATGCATTAATTTAGTTCCGCTATTCGACAACAGATGGCGCTGCTTGTCATGGAAAACTCAAATTACTTACCTACTGGTAACATGACGAAAAATGGAGTCCAGCATATCAGGAAATGGCACATGAGACGAATTATGGTGATAGTAACCCTTCTCTGTCGCTCTGCCGCTCCTGCTCTGAAAATTATTAAGTAGGCGTCATTATAAAGAAACAAATGAGGATCTTACAGGCCGATATCGTCCGGTGGACTGATAGTCAGTGGGCCCCTTTAGTTATTATGTAACACCCCAGTTCAGGGGTAGGGGTTCCCAAACTGTACGCCGCGGCGCCCTGGCCCTCCTCCTAACCATGTTAGGTATCTATTTCGAATAGCCTAAATAGCTAGGTTAGGGCGCCGAGGTTAAATTTTAATATACGTAATAATAATATAATTATTTATTCAGATAACTAGGATCCATTGGGGTTAGGTACACGGTGACTTAAAATCTATTGTTAATATTTAAAATACTAAATAAATTAATTTAATGAAATAAAAATTTACATTAAATTACCTAAATTAATATAATCAAAATTCACAATAAATTATTAAAATCAATTAAACTAGAACTCACAAATAAATCAATAAAATCAATTAAATTAAAATTTACAAAATTAACTACCCATGATCATTAAGTTATGAATGTGTTTGTGCATGGGCGAATCAGGCGTTTCTACAAAAACTTTTAGGATGCCGTTAGAGCTGCTCCGCATCCTACTGACTAGCGAGGCAGTTATTTTGCGCACGATGGCGTGAAACCCGTCTGTGCGTGCCTCCGCAAACATTTTAGAAGCACTACAGAAGCGCGGGGCAGCTTCAACAACGCCCGAAAGCCGTTATTATATTGTACCCTCAGGGCACTGAGAGCCTTCTGAGTGCAATTGAACCACAGGCTGCTCATGTAGAAGCTCTGACAGAACGCTTTAAATAGCGTGATCTTGACTTGATCCGAGCAACGAGCAAACCTGCGGGCCAACATGTTACTCCTCACCGCCAGTGCCCTGCGTTCTCTTTCTCTTTAAACTTACAATTGCACCCGGACTGAAAAAGATTGAGAATACGTAAACCTTATTGCAAATAATAAGGTACAAAATAATACAACTTACTCGTCTGTTTGTTGCGAGGATTCCGGGCACTTCATCTGATCCATCTCCACAATTGGACACTGTAAGAAATAAAATGTGACGTTCCACGAGGGAAGGTACCTTATGGCGGTCGGCGCTTACATCGCGTTATACCGCATTAGTATTGTGCCGCCGCTAATAATGACGTAAGCGCCGACCGCAAGTCACCTTTCGTCTGAAATTGCACAAATAATATGGAACTTGTGATCTGACCAGGGGCCTATTTCTCGTAAATATTAGTTTACAAGTATATTAGTTATTAACTTATTAGTTACTAGTAAAAATAATACTAGTTCTGATAATTTCTGTTTCTCAAAAAATATTCAAATCTCATTTTAGAAGCTAAATATACTCTAAAAACTGTAATAGATGTCATATATTAAAGAAAAAGTGACGAAGCCCTCCAGTGGTGAAGGCCGGATTCGAGCCGGCGTCTTTAGCTATCGCGGCTAACGCCATGAACCCCTAGGCCACCTCGCGACGGCGGTACCCGTCCCAATTTCTCGACTATATTCCAACTTAGTAAGACTAGGGGTGTTATAGCGAGAGAGACTAGTGCTGCCATCTATGAACCAGTTTGCGCACAAATAAAATTATTTTATTAAATATTTTGATTTGTGTGTTTTAAGTAGTCACACTACTATATATAAATTAAAACTGTAATAGATGTCATATATTACGGAAAAAAAATATATATAAGGAAGTTTCTTTAGTAACTTTCCATTTTTGTTCTTCTCAAACGAAATCTTTTATTAAACTGAAACGTAGATGCAAATATTTCTTATGTATTTCTATACAAAAAAAAACTCGGCGACGGCGAACTATTATTTATTCTTCTTCACCGTCGGAACCTTCCGAATCAGTCCAACCTTTGTAAATTTGTTTTTTATTATTTAATTTGCCACAAATACTTTGGGCTAATATTTTTTACAAACCTTCAGAGACTAGTAGCTGTATTAACTTTTTTTACTAGTGTAGTTTATTAAATTTTTATTTATGAAACCACAACCCAATGGACTCTAATAATATTAGCTAATATTTATAAGTTGGCAACTAATAACTAATATTTTATTATTGTAGCATCGAGAAACGCAAACTAGTAAACTTGTAAAAAATATTAGTCCATGGACTAGTATTATTAGTGTAATGTAGTTTCGAGAAATGGGCCCCTGATGTCTATAATTAGTAAACTAACGTGGGTGGTGGGTGTCGGCTCAAGGGCAGTAACGCCGCGTTAAGTTAGGTTTATCCTCCTGAGACCGAGTTGGTTTTTTTTGGAACTCTTAGTTACTATATAGATTCATAATTAGATTGTGGAATATGTGCAAAATTTTGTACGCGGGTCTCAGGACTCAGGATAGGTTACCTATGTGTGTTGGTAAAAACTAGGAGTATTTACAGTCCAATATGACTGGACTCGATTAATAATTTAAACTACTGTGAAGTTCGAGGCGTTACAAACTTGTAACGAGCTCAAGTACTAGAGAAAACTCAAAATATTTACAACAAGATTGAATTCAATACGCTGTGTTTTAACTGACATAACCGAGCGATGATTATATTAAGTTTATTCTTAAGACAGATCCAACGTTAAATTTTAAATTCTTCATTTAAGGATATCGTACCTCAACTAAAGAGAAATGAAGTAAGCAGTGCTCACTCCATACATCAGTTTTGTTACCAAAACGACTATTATTATCGTCGTAGTCGACATCTAGCGTCAAGTAGCGAAATTAACAGTACTTCTACTCGACAATAGATGTCGCGACGAACGAAAGACGGAGTAGATTTATTTATTTACTCGAGTAAATTTTGCAGTTTTGGATTTGGAATTTTCTTTAATACCTATAGTTCCTTATAATATACCTATAGTTCAGAATACCTATATACCTATAGTTCAAAATTCGATTTGATTTTGTCTCCTTAAAAGGAGCTGACTATCCGGTCGAACAACTTTGTCAGTAAAAAAAGGCGCTAAATTCAATTTTTTAAATGAGACTACAATTGCCCTTCGCACCTACATTCTTTAAATTTGCTCTTTTTTCTACTGACAGAAATGGCTTGACAGACTATATGATATTCAGGAGCTACACCATTACACAAGATATCGGCGTACCTGGCCCCTGTGTGCGCGGATTGGCGGGCGTAACGCCAAGGCGCGAAGGATCAGACCATACTGGACTAGCATGATGCACGTTGGCACGTAAAATGAGAAGGTCACGCTGAAGAACACGTAGCTGGAAAACACAAAGGTAGATGGAAAGTTTTTTCTCATTGCTATTTTTTAGAGTAACATTGTTCTAAATTGATTGCTACTGGTAGATAACTCAATTTGGGGATCCGGCACACCCCGCAACAATGGCAAGAGGAGCTGTACTCCACTTGAGCTGCTGGAGTCCCGGGCAAGCAACCCGAGAAGATTTAAATCCCTCCTAAATTGTAGGTGGGTAATGTGGGTATCCCAATATGGGACCGGCAAGAAACTCGACGGGACACATGTTTTCAAAATATTAGTCTTTTTCCCACAACGTTCAACTCGTAGATTTGCGGAAATAGCTCAAAAATGCTCCTGAAAGTTGGAGAACCTTGTTTTTTAGGGTTCCGTACCCAAAGGGTAAAAATGGGACCCTATTACTAAGACTCCGCTGTTCGTCTGTCCGTCTATCCGTCTGTCCGTCTGTTTGTCACCAGGCTGTATCTCATCAACCGTGATAGCTTAGACAGTTGAAATATTCATATAATATTATGATGTATTTGTGTTGAAAACTAAAAACAGAATCAACAAACGTAATTTTTTTGCCGTTTTTTGCGTCATCATCATCATCAAGAGCTTTGCTCATGTCGGTGGAGTAATTGCCAATCCTTTCTTTCCCGAGCCAGTCTTTTGATTTGCTCGTACTGGCTCCGATATGTGATTCTAGGCTTTCCACTGCCTCTCCTGCTTTCCTCTGCCTGCGTTTTTTGCGTAATGGTGCGGAACTCTTCGTGCGAGAGTCCTACTCGCACTTGGCCGGTTTTTCTGTAATTTGCTTTGAAGAGCATTACGATAACTAGGTATTACTCACTCTTCAGTAGTGCTTGGAACGCCCGGCGGACCCTGGTGGCGGCTGCGGCGTATACTACAGGATTGAGGGCAGAGTTGGTATATCCAAGCCATGTGCACCATTGCCATGTGGAGTCTTGTACGCAGTCGCAGAGGGAATCTGCAAGAGTAGTTAACTGACTGTAAACCTTATTTCAAAATGATAAGGACCAACTCCGATGACAGTGAAGTGTTGATGTTAGCCCTTAATTTAGCACAAAAAATCAAGGCAGTGAGTGCGTGCCTTCTTGGCTCTCAATATTCTGGTTCTGGTTAGGAATAACAGTTATTGGGAAACGTTTAAGTTTTTATCGCTGACTGTACTTTGTTTTAGCAATGAATCATCATCGAGACAATTCTAACAACCCCATACACAATGTGTTTGCGTTGTTTTATTACAGACTTCCCATGGCCACCTCCTGTCTCCATCATCAGATCAGCTCCACATCATAATATTGTGGTTCAGTTTAAATATCAACGCTCATATAGCAAAGCAAATCGAACGCTGTACAAAAAATCGTGTGTAGAAAGAACGAACCGTGCATGTGCATGTGCAGCGAACTGAGCGCAATTACGATATCGTCATCAGCATCTCGTAACCCAGTTTAAGCGTCTTCACGCAGGCAGCAACAGACAGACGCACATTCGCATTTATATTTTTATTAACATTTTTACTAAATATCAACGTTCATATAGCACAGGCTAAACCGAACGCTTACAAAAAATCAATAAGAAAGTTAAGAATACCTACTACTAGGTAATACTGTGACCCTTACATCGAAATAGTGCAGCGAACTAAGCCGACTTAGAATTGTGTAAGCATCTCGTTACCCAGTTTGTTCATAGGAACAGCGACATCTATCGACGAATTGGGTATCTAAACCGCGAAGGATGTTTGGCAATGATAACCAGGGGGGCAAAACTTAAAAGCGACGTCGGCATCATATGTCCCCCCTCCACCGAGTAGTTCGGTTGCACTGTAGTTGCTCTCCGTGTATTTATTCAATATTTCGGCAAAATGTCGACGAAAGTGCTTTAAAACCTGATACGAGAGTTGCAAAAGACCGTAGCAATACTCGTGAGTAAAGTGAACACACTCGAAGTAACTGAGCAAAATTGCATTTTATTCGACCGGGTAACGAATATCTGTCAGTTGTGTAAACACAAGGTTGACAGCGGTTCAAAAGTAAACCGCCAATCGCGCAAGATAGCGCAATTCACGACGACGCGCAGATTTTTCAAACCTAAACCATCTACACTAATAGCATGAGCAATTGAGCATGACAACACGAACCAAAGCAAACGCGTTCGTGAATGAATCGATCTATATCCATCATGATACAAAATGAAAGAAACAATCTCGCCACGGTATAATAACGACTCTCTCTCACTCATAAGATGACGTAAAGTGAGCAAGTGCCGATATAGTTGCGAGCGGAACCAGTGATACATGCGGATATAAAGATATAAGAGTGATATATATCCCAGTGAGAGAAAGATATATATCACTCTTTTCTTTTTACTGACACATTTCGCCCATCTCTCTTCAGGATCCTCGGAGCGCGAGCTCGACTTGAACTTGGCCGGTTTCGCGTGCCGGAATGAGGGCTACCATTTTTGTGCTCACCAGTTGGCTCCACTGTCGATGTAGGTTCAGAAAAACAGATCTCAAAATTCTTCTATGCTTAGTTTTATAAAATCAATACGTTTTAATATACACAAAGTTATTTTAACGTCTAAATGTGCTATTTTTTCAACCTGTTTAATTTTGCATATATTCTAGTTGGCACTTTTTTTAAACCACTAACATGTATTGAGCTATATCTATTATCTACCATGATTAATCAAAGATGGACAAAGATTTGCCATTATTATGAATAAGGAGTGAAAATTCCTGATAAAGAAGCTTGTAAACCCCAAAACTTCTATGCATTTGACATTTTGATAGACCTCTATCTACACTAGCGCCCCTAGCGGCGAAATTAAACGCGGTAGCCCTCATTGCATGGTCAGGGTCGGAGCGCGGGCTCCCCCTAGGGGCCCTTAGCATATTATGCTTTTTCTACTGTTCGGTTAATCCGCCACTGTAACCAACAGGGAAAATGATATAAAAGCTTGTTATATATTATGTGATAAAAAGTGGGTTAAAGGTATGTTCCTCGGACCAACATTGGGAAATTAAGGTTTAGTACATTTCAGAATAAATTGTATCAAATCACGAATTGTTTTGCTCTATCTCCGCGAAGTAAAGCCAACTCAGGTGGGGGATGCATTAATTTAGTTCCGCTATTCGACAACAGATGGCGCTGCTTGTCATGGAAAACTCAAATTACTTACCTACTGGTAACATGACGAAAAATGGAGTCCAGCATATCAGGAAATGGCACATGAGACGAATTATGGTGATAGTAACCCTTCTCTGTCGCTCTGCCGCTCCTGCTCTGAAAATTATTAAGTAGGCGTCATTATAAAGAAACAAATGAGGATCTTACAGGCCGATATCGTCCGGTGGACTGATAGTCAGTGGGCCCCTTTAGTTATTATGTAACACCCCAGTTCAGGGGTAGGGGTTCCCAAACTGTACGCCGCGGCGCCCTGGCCCTCCTCCTAACCATGTTAGGTATCTATTTCGAATAGCCTAAATAGCTAGGTTAGGGCGCCGAGGTTAAATTTTAATATACGTAATAATAATATAATTATTTATTCAGATAACTAGGATCCATTGGGGTTAGGTACACGGTGACTTAAAATCTATTGTTAATATTTAAAATACTAAATAAATTAATTTAATGAAATAAAAATTTACATTAAATTACCTAAATTAATATAATCAAAATTCACAATAAATTATTAAAATCAATTAAACTAGAACTCACAAATAAATCAATAAAATCAATTAAATTAAAATTTACAAAATTAACTACCCATGATCATTAAGTTATGAATGTGTTTGTGCATGGGCGAATCAGGCGTTTCTACAAAAACTTTTAGGATGCCGTTAGAGCTGCTCCGCATCCTACTGACTAGCGAGGCAGTTATTTTGCGCACGATGGCGTGAAACCCGTCTGTGCGTGCCTCCGCAAACATTTTAGAAGCACTACAGAAGCGCGGGGCAGCTTCAACAACGCCCGAAAGCCGTTATTATATTGTACCCTCAGGGCACTGAGAGCCTTCTGAGTGCAATTGAACCACAGGCTGCTCATGTAGAAGCTCTGACAGAACGCTTTAAATAGCGTGATCTTGACTTGATCCGAGCAACGAGCAAACCTGCGGGCCAACATGTTACTCCTCACCGCCAGTGCCCTGCGTTCTCTTTCCCTTTAAACTTACAATTGCACCCGGACTGAAAAAGATTGAGAATACGTAAACCTTATTGCAAAAAATAAGGTACAAAATAATACAACTTACTCGTCTGTTTGTTGCGAGGATTCCGGGCACTTTATCTGATCCATCTCCACAATTGGACACTGTAAGAAATAAAATGTGACGTTCCACGAGGGAAGGTACATAATGGCGGTCGGCGCTTACATCGCGTTATACCGCATTAGTATTGTGCCGCCGCTAATAATGACGTAAGCGCCGACCGCAAGTCACCTTTCGTCTGAAATTGCACAAATAATATGGAACTTGTGATCTGACCAGGGGCCTATTTCTCGTAAATATTAGTTTACAAGTATATTAGTTATTAACTTATTAGTTACTAGTAAAAATAATACTAGTTCTGATAATTTCTGTTTCTCAAAAAATATTCAAATCTCATTTTAGAAGCTAAATATACTCTAAAAACTGTAATAGATGTCATATATTAAAGAAAAAGTGACGAAGCCCTCCAGTGGTGAAGGCCGGATTCGAGCCGGCGTCTTTAGCTATCGCGGCTAACGCCATGAAACCCTAGGCCACCTCGCGACGGCGGTACCCGTCCCAATTTCTCGACTATATTCCAACTTAGTAAGACTAGGGGAGTTATAGCGAAAGAGACTAGTGCTGCCATCTATGAACAAGTTTGCGCACAAATAAAATTATTTTATGAAATATTTTGATTTGTGTGTTTTAAGTAGTCACACTACTATATATAAATTAAAACTATAATAGATGTCATATATTACGGAAAAAAATATATATATTAGGAAGTTTCTTTAGTAACTTTCCATTTTTGTTCTTCTCAAACGAAATCTTTCATTAAACTGAAACGTAGATGCAAATAGTTCGTATGTATTTCTATACAAAAAAAACTCGACGACGGCGAACTATTATTTATTCTTCTTCACCGTCGGAACCTTCCGAATCAGTCCAACCTTTGTAAATTTGTTTTTTATTATTTATTTTGCCACAAATACTTTGGCCTAATATTTTTTACAAACCTTCAGAGACTAGTAGCTGTATTAACTTTTTTTACTAGTGTAGTTTATTAAATTTTTATTTATGAAACCACAACCCAATGGACTCTAATAATATTAGCTAATATTTATAAGTTGGCAACTAATAACTAATATTTTTTTATTGTAGCGTCGAGAAACGCAGACTAGTAAACTTGTAAAAAATATTAGTCCATGGACTAGTATTATTAGTGTAATGTAGTTTCGAGAAATGGGCCCCTGATGTCTATAATTAGTAAACTAACGTGGGTGGTGGGTGTCGGCTCAAGGGCAGTAACGCCGCGTTAAGTTAGGTTTATCCTCCTGAGACCGAGTTGGTTTTTTTTTTGGAACTCTTAGTTACTATATAGATTCATAATTAGATTGTGGAATATGTGCAAAATTTTGTACGCGGGTCTCAGGACTCAGGATAGGTTACCTATGTGTGTTGGTAAAAACTAGGAGTATTTACAGTCCAATATGACTGGACTCGATTAATAATTTAAACTACTGCGAAGTTCGAGGCGTTACAAACTTGTAACGAGCTCAAGTACTAGAGAAAACTCAAAATATTTACAACAAGATTGAATTCAATACGC
This sequence comes from Cydia strobilella, assembly GCF_947568885.1. Classification (NCBI taxonomy): domain Eukaryota; kingdom Metazoa; phylum Arthropoda; class Insecta; order Lepidoptera; family Tortricidae; genus Cydia; species Cydia strobilella. The sequence goes on from NC_086068.1 coordinate 56,085,163, forward strand.
TGTGTTTTAACTGACATAACCGAGCGATGATTATATTAAGTTTATTCTTAAGACAGATCCAACGTTAAATTTTAAATTCTTCATTTAAGGATATCGTACCTCAACTAAAGAGAAATGAAGTAAGCAGTGCTCACTCCATACATCAGTTTTGTTACCAAAACGACTATTATTATCGTCGTAGTCGACATCTAGCGTCAAGTAGCGAAATTAACAGTACTTCTACTCGACAATAGATGTCGCGACGAACGAAAGACGGAGTAGATTTATTTATTTACTCGAGTAAATTTTGCAGTTTTGGATTTGGAATTTTCTTTAATAACTATAGTTCCTTATACCTATAGTTCAGAATACCTATATACCTATAGTTCAAAATTCGATTTGATTTTGTCTCCTTAAAAGGAGCAGACTATCCGGTAGAACAACTTTGTCAGTAAAAAAAGGCGCTAAATTCAAATTTTTAAATGAGACTACAATTGCCCTTCGCACCTACCTATATATTCTTTAAATTTGCTCTTTTTTCTACTGACAGAAATGGCTTGACAGACTATATGATATTCAGGAGCTACACCATTACACAAGATATCGGCGTACCTGGCCCCTGTGTGCGCGGATTGGCGGGCGTAACGCCAAGGCGCGAAGGATCAGACCATACTGGACTAGCATGATGCACGTTGGCACGTAAAATGAGAAGGTCACGCTGAAGAACACGTAGCTGGAAAACACAAAGGTAGATGGAAAGTTTTTTCTCATTACTATTTTTTAGAGTAACATTGTTCTAAATTGATTGCTACTGGTAGATAACTCAATTTGGGGATCCGGCACACCCCGCAACAATGGCAAGACGAGCTGTACTCCACTTGAGCTGCTGGAGTCCCGGGCAAGCAACCCGAGAAGATTTAAATCCCTCCTAAATTGTAGATGGGTAATGTGGGTATCCCAATATGGGACCGGCAAGAAACTCGACGGGACACATGTTTTCAAAATATTAGTCTTTTTCCCACAACGTTCAACTCGTAGATTTGCGGAAATAGCTCAAAAATGCTCCTGAAAGTTGGAGAACCTTGTTTTTTAGGGTTCCGTACCCAAAGGGTAAAAATGGGACCCTATTACTAAGACTCCGCTGTTCGTCTGTCCGTCTATCCGTCTGTCCGTCTGTTTGTCACCAGGCTGTATCTCATCAACCGTGATAGCTTAGACAGTTGAAATATTCATATAATATTATGATGTATTTGTGTTGAAAACTAAAAACAGAATCAACAAACGTAATTTTTTTGCCGTTTTTTGCGTCATCATCATCATCAAGAGCTTTGCTCATGTCGGTGGAGTAATTGCCAATCCTTTCTTTCCCGAACCAGTCTTTTGATTTGCTCGTACTGGCTCCGATATGTGATTCTAGGCTTTCCACTGCCTCTCCTGCTTTCCTCTGCCTGCGTTTTTTGCGTAATGGTGCGGAACTCTTCGTGCGAGAGTCCTACTCGCACTTGGCCGGTTTTTCTGTAATTTGCTTTGAAGAGCATTACGATAACTAGGTATTACTCACTCTTCAGTAGTGCTTGGAACGCTCGGCGGACCCTGGTGGCGGCTGCGGCGTATACTACAGGATTGAGGGCAGAGTTGGTATATCCAAGCCATGTGCACCATTGCCATGTGGAGTCTTGTTCGCAGTCGCAGAGGGAATCTGCAAGAGTAGTTAACTGACTGTAAACCTTATTTCAAAGTGATAAGGACCAACTCCGATGACAGTGAAGTGTTGATGTTAGCCCTTAATTTAGCACAAAAAATCAAGGCAGTGAGTGCGTGCCTTCTTGGCTCTCAATATTCTGGTTCTGGTTAGGAATAACAGTTATTGGGAAACGTTTAAGTTTTTATCGCTGACTGTACTTTGTTTTAGCAATGAATCATCATCGAGACAATTCTAACAACCCCATACACAATGTGTTTGCGTTGTTTTATTACAGACTTCCCATGGCCACCTCCTGTCTCCATCATCAGATCAGCTCCACATCATAATATTGTGGTTCAGTTTAAATATCAACGCTCATATAGCAAAGCAAATCGAACGCTGTACAAAAAATCGTGTGTAGAAAGAACGAACCGTGCATGTGCATGTGCAGCGAACTGAGCGCAATTACGATATCGTCATCAGCATCTCGTAACCCAGTTTAAGCGTCTTCACGCAGGCAGCAACAGACAGACGCACATTCGCATTTATATTTTTATTAACATTTTTACTAAATATCAACGTTCATATAGCACAGGCTAAACCGAACGCTTACAAAAAATCAATAAGAAAGTTAAGAATACCTACTACTAGGTAATACTGTGACCCTTACATCGAAATAGTGCAGCGAACTAAGCCGACTTAGCATTGTGTAAGCATCTCGTTACCCAGTTTGTTCATAGGAACAGCGACATCTATCGACGAATTGGGTATCTAAACCGCGAAGGATGTTTGGCAATGATAACCAGGGGGGCAAAACTTAAAAGCGACGTCGGCATCATATGTCCCCCCTCCACCGAGTAGTTCGGTTGCACTGTAGTTGCTCTCCGTGTATTTATTCAATATTTCGGCAAAATGTCGACGAAAGTGCTTTAAAACCTGATACGAGAGTTGCAAAAGACCGTAGCAATACTCGTGAGTAAAGTGAACACACTCGAAGTAACTGAGCAAAATTGCATTTTATTCGACCGGGTAACGAATATCTGTCAGTTGTGTAAACACAAGGTTGACAGCGGTTCAAAAGTAAACCGCCAATCGCGCAAGATAGCGCAATTCACGACGACGCGCAGATTTTTCAAACCTAAACCATCTACACTAATAGCATGAGCAATAGAGCATGACAACACGAACCAAAGCAAACGCGTTCGTGAATGAATCGATCTATATCCATCATGATACAAAATGAAAGAAACAATCTCGCCACGGTATAATAACGACTCTCTCTCACTCATAAGATGACGTAAAGTGAGCAAGTGCCGATATAGTTGCGAGCGGAACCAGTGATACATGCGGATATAAAGATATAAGAGTGATATATATCCCAGTGAGAGAAAGATATATATCACTCTTTTCTTTTTACTGACACATTTCGCCCATCTCTCTTCAGGATCCTCGGAGCGCGAGCTCGACTTGAACTTGGCCGGTTTCGCGTGCCGGAATGAGGGCTACAATTTTTGTGCTCACCAGTTGGCTCCACTGTCGATGTAGGTTCAGAAAAACAGATCTCAAAATTCTTCTATGCTTAGTTTTATAAAATCAATACGTTTTAATATACACAAAGTTATTTTAACGTCTAAATGTGCTATTTTTTCAACCTGTTTAATTTTGCATATATTCTAGTTGGCACTTTTTTTAAACCACTAACATGTATTGAGCTATATCTATTATCTACCATGATTAATCAAAGATGGACAAAGATTTGCCATTATTATGAATAAGGAGTGAAAATTCCTGATAAAGAAGCTTGTAAACCCCAAAACTTCTATGCATTTGACATTTTGATAGACCTCTATCTACACTAGCGCCCCTAGCGGCGAAATTAAACGCGGTAGCCCTCATTGCATGGTCAGGGTCGGAGCGCGGGCTCCCCCTAGGGGCCCTTAGCATATTATGCTTTTTCTACTGTTCGGTTAATCCGCCACTGTAACCAACAGGGAAAATGATATAAAAGCTTGTTATATATTATGTGATAAAAAGTGGGTTAAAGGTATGTTCCTCGGACCAACATTGGGAAATTAAGGTTTAGTACATTTCAGAATAAATTGTATCAAATCACGAATTGTTTTGCTCTATGTCCGCGAAGTAAAGCCAACTCAGGTGGGGGATGCATTAATTTAGTTCCGCTACTCGACAACAGATGGCGCTGCTTGTCATGGAAAACTCAAATTACTTACCTACTGGTAACATGACGAAAAATGGAGTCCAGCATATCAGGAAATGGCACATGAGACGAATTATGGTGATAGTAACCCTTCTCTGTCGCTCTGCCGCTCCTGCTCTGAAAATTATTAAGTAGGCGTCATTATAAAGAAACAAATGAAGATCTTACAGGCCGATATCGTCCGGTAAACTGATAGTCAGTGGGCCCCTTTAGTTATTATGTAACACCCCAGTTCAGGGGTAGGGGTTCCCAAACTGTACGCCGTGGCGCCCTGGCCCTCCTCCTAACCATGTTAGGTATCTATTTCGAATAACCTAAATAGCTAGGTTAGGGCGCCGAGGTTAAATTTTAATATACGTAATAATAATATAATTATTTATTCAGATAACTAGGATCCATTGGGGTTAGGTACACGGTGACTTAAAATCTATTGTTAATATTTAAAATACTAAATAAATTAATTTAATGAAATAAAAATTTACATTAAATTAAATTAATATAATCAAAATTCACAATAAATTATTAAAATCAATTAAACTAGAACTCACAAATAAATCAATAAAATCAATTAAATTAAAATTTACAAAATTAACTACCCATGATCATTAAGTTATGAATGTGTTTGTGCATGGGCGAATCAGGCGTTTCTACAAAAACTTTTAGGATGCCGTTAGAGCTGCTCCGCATCCTACTGACTAGCGAGGCAGTTATTTTGCGCACCATGGCGTGAAACCCATCTGTGCGTGCCTCCGCAAACATTTTAGAAGCACTACAGAAGCGGGGCAGCTTCAACAACGCCCGAAAGCCGTTATTATATTGTACCCTCAGGGCACTGAGCGCCTTCTGAGTGCAGTTGAACCACAGGCTGCTCATGTAGAAGCTCTGACAGAACGCTTTAAATAGTGTGATCTTGACTTGATCAGAGCAACGAGCAAACCTGCGGGCAACATGTTACTCCTTACCGCCAGTGCCCTGCGTTCTCTTTCTCTTTAAACTTACAATTGCACCCGGACTGAAAAAGATTGAGAATACGTAATCCTTATTGCAAAAAATAAGGTATAAAATAATACAACTTACTCGTCTGTTTGTTGCGAGGATTCCGGGCACTTCATCTGATCCATCTCCACAATTGGACACTGTAGGAAATAAAATGTGACGTTCCACGAGGGAAGGTACCTTATGGCGGTCGGCGCTTACATCGCGTTATACCGCATTAGTATTGTGCCGCCGCTAATAATGACGTAAGCGCCGACCGCAAGTCACCTTTCGTCTGAAATTGCACAAATAATATGGAACTTGTGATCTGACCAGGGGCCTATTTCTCATAAATATTAGTTTACAAGTATATTAGTTATTAACTTATTAGTTACTAGTAAAAATAATACTAGTTCTGATAATTTCTGTTTCTCAAAAAAAAATTCAAATCTCATTTTAGAAGCTAAATATACTCTAAAAACTGTAATAGATGTCATATATTAAAGAAAAAGTGACGAAGCCCTCCAGTGCTGAAGGCCGGATTCGAGCCGGCGTCTTTAGCTATCGCGGCTAACGCCATGAACCCCTACTCTAGGCCACCTCGCGACGGCGGTACCCGTCCCAATTTCTCGACTATATTCCAACTTAGTAAGACTAGGCCAGGGGTGTTATAGCGAGAGAGACTAGTGCTGCCATCTATGAACAAGTTTGCGCACAAATAAAATTATTTTATTAAATATTTTGATTTGTGTGTTTTAAGTAGTCACACTACTATATATAAATTAAAAACTGTAATAGATGTCATATATTAAAGAAAAAAATATATATATAAGGAAGTTTCTTTAGTAACTTTCCATTTTTGTTCTCAAACGAAATCTTTCATTAAACTGAAACGTAGATTTAAATAGTTCGTAAGTATTTCTATACAAAAAAAAAACTCGACGACGGCGAACTATTATTTATTCTTCTTCACCGTCGGAACCTTCCGAATCAGTCCAACCTTTGTAAATTTGTTTTTTATTATTTAATTTGCCACAAATACTTTGGGCTAATATTTTTTACAAACCTTCAGAGACTAGTAGCTGTATTAACTTTTTTTACTAGTGTAGTTTATTAAATTTTTATTTATGAAACCACAACCCAATGGACTCTAATAATATTAGCTAATATTTATGAGTTGGCAACTAATAACTAATATTTTATTATTGTAGCGTCTTATGGCTTCGGGCAAACTATTAAGCAAATATGGTATTCTTTTCCTAAGGGTTCTATCCCCGTAGTAGTTATTAATTCTAGGAACGCATAGTTTGCCTGAAGTCACAGCCTTTGTGATGTAAGTGTGATTAACTGGTGTTAATGCATCCTCTGAGCTAAGCTCCCGCCGGCCATGGTTATTGATCGCAAGTAGGTATTTATGTTTTAAACTGACAGGTAAGATGTTGCAAATTTTGAATAGAAGTCTGTAGTTACCTTTACATTTGAGTTTAGTTTTATGGTTAACAAGTAATTTTAAAAATCTGATCTGCATATTTTCTAATTTATCGATATTTTTCTTAGTTGTGAGTCCATAGCTGTCAAGAGCATAGCTCAGTATTGAATCTACAAGTGACATGTATAAACATCTAAGTGTGCTAATAGGAACTTTAAATTTTAAGTGAAAGAATTTACCTAATAAAACTAAGTTTTTCATAAATAAAATTAACATGATATGACCAGGAGAGGTGCTCGTCTCCTTTGATTCCAAGGTAAGTAATACATTCTGCTTGTTGTATAGGTTCACAGTTACAGTTATATTTGTTTAGATGAAAGCAGTGAAAAGTATGGGCATATAATTTGGAAGGGATATTCTTAATTGGTAAATACGGTGAATGAATTAGTAAGAACTTGGTTTTATTGGAGTTGAGAACTATCCCATTGTCGTGAGACCACTTAACGACCGAGTCAATGTCTTCCTGTACTAGACGGAGTGTCCTCAAGGTCAGTGCCCGCGCGCAGGGCGCATAGGTCGTCTGCGAACATGTGCGCTGAGCAATGCTGCAGCACACCGCACAGGCTGTTAACGTGCATCCAGGACTACAGCCCGACACAACACAACTGTTTGTACAACTTAACTGTTTACCAAACCATCTCACTAGATGTCACTGTGCTTAGCACACGCCGTTTCTACTTCGCGGTGTTTTTCCTAGAATAACGACCCGATGAAGTGATTTTTGTAAATGTTGAGAAATAGGAGTCAAATAAGCGAACGGTAGTGTCCATAATTAACCCAGTAAATTTCTTCACACCACCAAAGATAGATATAACTCCGTAATAGATGGATACAGTCTAAGGAAAAAACGTGCCTCGAAAATCACGAAAATTTGATTGTCGATCACATGGCGCCACTAGCTTTGGCCTATTCTCGTATAGAGGGCGTTGACGGTTTCGTTTGTTATTTATAATTTTAACGCATATCAGTTAAAGAACATGGGTCAAAATCATATAAAAATAATTAATGCAAATAAAAAATCATTTATCCATATTTAAATACATTTTAACGTATTTTTATAAATCTACAAATTTTGTTTTAAAGTATGTCGATAGATGGCAGTGAACTTACAGTGGTTACAAAATTTACTATGACAGTACCGCTCTATCTTATTATATCCTCTTCGACACCGTCTAGGCGCTCGACTGTCCTTTAGGACGCCGCTCGGCCTTAGGCAGTTAGTATAGTTAGTGTAGTTTAGTGTAATTGTAACTAGTGCCGACTGGAATACTTCTACATCGTAAATCGTCTTTGCTTTCGCCTTCACCCCTCACGCCCCATCCCTCTCGGAGTAAACTACTCTACAGGTGCATAATAATATAAGAACGTAATTATCATTTCGTCTGTTTTCAAAATCGATTTTAATAATCGAATAAGAAAATCGCAGTGTACAGCACTATTCTTACTTTTGACAGAAAAAATGAGAAATCGACCTTGAACGTGACTCGACAGTGCTCGACAGTTTGAATAGCTTATTTTTACATCGCTGGTTTTGAACGCACGCCAAGTCTGGCTCGTCAAATTTAAGCCGCAATGGAAAGCTAGCGTTGGCACACAATCGCCCGCTACTGTTTTGATGAAAATAATAAAATAAATAGTTTTTTAATCAATAACAGATATTTAAGGACAAATTGTACTTATCAATGAAAGGAACTACCTCCATTAACAGCTCGCAACTTTATTGGTAGTGTTTGAACAGTTAATTATTGCGCAAGAAACCATTTTGTTTTTAAAACCTGACGTCGCAAGCAGACATCGATCGGGAGCAGACTGAAGTTCGCGGCGAGCAATTGAGCCACCGGGTCGCAGTTTCGCCACGCGAGTTGTACATACACTCTTTTCTTCTATCTTGATATATGTAGTTCTGTGTGCCATGCTTTGTCCTTATCACCGACCGGGTTTTTTTTTCATGGTCGGGTTATGGCAGCGTAGGTAGGAGGCGATGGCGAAATACCGAAATTTATAAGAGTGAAAGAGAAAAAGGATTATGCTGCCATACATTAACCTGTCAATACATGAATATGTCTTTCTCTTACCCCTAGTCGCTCGGTTTCAATGGTTTCATGTCTATAACTACTTTACTATGTCTACGCCATTGCGCCTATATTATTCATAATTTCATACTTGTCACCTTCTTACAGACAAATTAAATCCATATATAAACTGTATAAAAACAGGCCTCTCTTACCTAGGATTAGTATTAACAGTGCACGCCTTATCCATTTCATTGGTCGACACGCTATCCGACTTCACAAACGCCTGCGGTAGTGCCACCGCCGCCGCCGCCGGCCAAATGAGCACGGCGAGTAGTTTAGCCTTTTTGGCGCGGTCGGCGCGCGACAGCGGGTCGGTGATGCCGCGGTAGCGCTCCCAGCCTAGCGCGCAGAGGGAGAGTATGGGCTGTGCAGCAGGGGACGTCCAGTGTGCTCCAGCAGGCGCAGGTGATGAAGCTTACGATTTTATTTCATAGTTGATTAGATTAATTACCATTTTACGAAATTATTATAAAAGTAAACTAATCGTGTCATATCATGCAGTCAAAGTGAAAGCGAAATAATACATGGAGACTGATGAAATTCTAATACATACACTAAAAACACATTATTTTATCCAAAATGAAATGAAACAGAAATTTGTAACTTTGACAAACATGTGTTTGCTTCGTTAAAAGTAAATATCTTGGGTCGACTAACTTACGAAGGAAAATAAAACTCTCAGTTAGTCACAAATAGAAACTGACAAACACACTCCATACCTAGTACCTACTTAACTTACTTAGTCTAAAAGTAAACAGCTCCCTAGCAGCCGCCAGTGGCAGCACGCTGACGCCGACCAACAAGTCCGCCGCGGCAAGACTAGCCAACGGATAGTGCTGCGGCGATCGGCGCGCTCGCCAAAGCGCCGACACCACGCCGGCGTTACCGGCGATTGTTGTGGCCACGGTGAGCGCCGCCATCGCCGCCGCCGCCAGCCACCATTTGGTGTCGGCGGCGGCGCGGGGTTTGGGCAACCTGAACTGCAGAAATACTTATTTTTAACGACTTTGTAGCCTAGTCGTTATTGAGCCTGCCTACAGTGCCTACGACGCTCACTGCTTAAGGTCCTGAACGGATTTATTGTGGCGGTTAACCCGTGAATGGTCGGATCGAAAAGTATTAAACTGTCGACCCACCACTCACGGGTCGATGGGAAAACCAGTAAACTGTCGGTCACCAGTGAGCGGCTAATGAGGTGTTGGTGAAATTGAACGCTCTTCTAGAGCCCGAAATTAGGTAGCGTGTTAGACAAGAATAACATACCGTAAGAAACACAAAAAGAAACCGGCCAAGTGCGAGTCGGACTCGCATTCCAAGGGTTCCGTGGATTTAGCAATGTATTTTTCATGTGAAACGTGGGTGAAATGTCTATAAAAATTCCGTTGGGGTCGGATCAAAAACTAAGTAATTAAGTCCGACTCACACTTGACTGCACATTCCTAATAGGTTTTCCTGTGATCTATTTCAAAAGATATTTGTAAAAAACTATTTTGTGTATTTATTTCAAAATTTTAGACCCAGTAGTTTCGGAGATAAAGGGGGGGTGGTCATTTTATCGCTATTTTCTTAAATAACTTTTCTAAACTAGTTATTTTAAAATTACTGCAAAAATATATTTGAGATTCTCACAAAAAGCTCTTTACAGTACATATGGTGCTACTTTCTCGCACTAGTGCGTAAAGAGCACTTTTCGTGCATATGTCGAAAGTTTAAAGGGCCATATGTACTGTAAAACGTTGTACGATACACGTGCGAATAGGTAATTCGCAACTCTTGTCGATTTAATTTATCGCCACTCGTTTCGAATTTCCTCTTTTCCGAACTTGTATCGTAAATAACTATTCTTATGCCATTGAGATTATGAAAAATCCACTTTTCTATACAGCAAGTACAGTCGCCATCAGATATATCGGAACGGCCGAGGTGCTCACAAATATATAAACACGCACTTTAACGCCCTGACAATAGAGGCGTGTTCAGATATTTGTGAGCACCTCGGCCGCTCCGATATATCTGATGGCGACTGTATATGGCTTATGGTAGTGGCGCCATCCGATCGAGAATCAAATTTTCGTGGTTTTCGAGGCACGTTTTTTCCTTAGACTGTCGTGTCCATCTATTACGGAATTATATCTATATTTGGTTTGCGTAAACTCGGGTTACACGCTTTTAGGGCGAAATAAACCGATTTCCAGCTTGCTGGGAATTAATTCCTCAAAACGCTTTTTCTTGGATCTAATGATTGTTTGACTAAGGTACCTGCTACATAAACTAGTCAAATTATAAATATTATAATCGTAGTTTGGGAAAAATAAATATTTCCGCCCGGCATCGAACCGGGGGCCTTCTGGCTGACAGTGCGGACACGCTATACATCAAAAATCACTTGAGTTTCTATGTGTGAACGGCACGTCTGTACACGCGTCATGCGTCATTGTGCGAGTAAGTTGCTTAAAAATAGTACTGAGCGGTCGGCAAACGGCCGTCAATCTGCTGTCGCGGGGCGAGGTAATTCGAGTCGGGGCGGGGCGGTTCGTGGCCGTTCTGTATGATAATACTATTACTTATGTGCCACTACACCACGGAAACGGTGTCTGCATGTACGAAAATAGCGACCATCAGTATCATAAACTGAGACTGTATATTTTTTTCAAACAGCATGGTACAGATGTCATCTCAATACTATTTTGCGAGATATTCCAGTTTACAAATCTGCACAAAGCCTCTATTATCATGGTTAATTGCATGATCAGATATTTTTGAGCACCTTGGCTTGTCAAAAATGTCCTGTTTGAATAGTAAACTGAAAGTTTAAATTAACTATTGAATTTCAGTAATGCTTACCGTGAACCTTCGACGTGTTGCCTCTGTCGCACTTGTAAATTCGTACGTAAGTGTGACAAGGCTCTCAGATGCCTGTTTCGGGCCTCGCCGCCGAGAAGATTATGATACATAACATAACAAGGGTTATAATGAGGGCTTCAGCGTTTAATTTCGCCGCTAGGGGCGCTAGTGTATATGGAGGTCTTTCAAAATATCAAATTCATAGAAGTTTTGGGGGTTTCAAGCTTTTTTATCGGGAATTTTCACTCCTTGTTCATAATTGTGGTAAATCTTTGTCCATCTTTGATTAATCATGGTAAACAATAGATATAGCTCAATAAATGTTAGGGGTTTAAAAAAGTGCCAACTAAAATATATGCAAAATTAAACAGGTTGAAAAAATTGCATATATAGTCGTTAAAATGCCTGTGTGTATATTAGAACTGTATTGATTTTATAAAAATAAGCATAGAAGAATTTTGTGATCTGTTTTTCTGGACCTAATACATCTATAGTGGCGCCAACTGGTCAATGTCATAAATTAAAGAAAAAGTGACGAAGCCCTCCAGTGCTGAGTGCTCCAGTCCAGTAGTGTGACTACTTTAAAAAAAAAACAAATCAAAATATTTAATAAAATAATTTGATTTGTTCTCAAACTTGTTCATATATAAAACGACTTTAAAGTGATATTTTTTTATTGCTATGGATTAATTATGGTTGCATTTTTTTGTTATCTCAATATTTACTTACTACACTGATTTTTAAAGTACCTACAACCTACCTTTTACAATTTATCTTATATATTATCTTAGAAATTATTAATTAACTCTTAAATTTATTACGTAAGTTGTTTTGGTACATTATTTTGGTTCCCACAATTTCTTTTCTTGGTTAAGTCTTCTTTATTCTCCATGTCGCGTCACTGAAACAAGAAATTAATTTAAAAGTTTTTGGCAAAAATGCCATTTATGGTACAAGCCATATGGTATGGTGGCTTTTATCGCTGACTGTACTTTTCTTTCCACGGGCAACTAATACTCATCGAGACAATTCTAACAACCCCAAACACAATTAGTTTGCGTTGTTTTATCACAGAGTTCCCATGGCCACCTCCTGTCTCCGTCATCAGATCAGCTCAATGTCATCATAATATTGCATTGCCATCCTATTTACATAATGTATGAAAATTTTCAGCTCAATCGGGCGTTGGTTAACATTTACACCCGAGAAGATTTAAATCCCTCCTAAATTGTAGGTGGGTAATGTGGGTATCCCAATATGGGACCGGCAAGAAACTCGACGGGACACATGTTTTCATAATATTAGTCTTTTTCCCACAATGTTCAACTCGAAGATTTGCGGAAATAGCTCAAAAATGCTCCTGAAAGTTGGAGAACCTTGTTTTTAGGGTTCCGTACCCAAAGGGTAAAAATGGGACCCTATTACTAAGACTCCGCTGTTCGTCTATCCGTCTGTCCGTCTGTTCGTCACCAGGCTGTATCTTATCAACCGTGATAGCTTAGACAGTTGAAATATTCATAGATGATGTATTTGTGTTGAAAACTAAAAACAGAATCAACAAACGTAATTTTTTTGCCGTTTTTTGCGTCATCATCATCATCATAACTTAAGAGCTTTGCTCATGTCGGTGGAGTAATTGCCAATCCTTTCTTTCCCGAGCCAGTCTTTTGATTTGCTGGTACTGGCTCCGATATGTGATTTTAGGCTTTCCACTGCCTCTCCTGCTTTCCTCTGCCTGCGTTTTTTGCGTAATGGTGCGGAACTCTTCGTGCGAGAGTCCTACCCGCACTTGGCCGGTTTTTCTGTAATTTGCTTTGAAGAGCATTACGATAACTAGGTATTACTCACTCTTCAGTAGTGCTTGGAACGCCCGGCGGACCCTGGTGGCGGCTGCGGCGTATACTACAGGATTGAGGGCAGAGTTGGTATATCCAAGCCATGTGCACCATTGCCATGTGGAGTCTTGTACGCAGTCGCAGAGGGAATCTGCAAGAGTAGTTAACTGACTGTAAACCTTATTTCAAAGTGATAAGGACCAACGCCAATGACAGTGAAGTGTTGATGTTAGCCCTTAATTTGGCACAAAAAATCAAGGCAGTGAGTGCGTGCCTTCTTGGCTCTCAATATTCTGGTTCTGGTTAGGAATAACAGTTATTGGCAAACGTTTAAGTTTTTATCGCTGACTGTACTTTGTTTTAGCAACTAATCATCATCGAGACAATTCTAACAACCCCATACACAATTTGTTCGCGTTGTTTTATTACAGACTTCCCATGGCCACCTCCTGTCTCCATCATCAGATCAGCTCCACATCATAATATTGTGGTTCAGTTTAAATATCAACGCTCATATAGCAAAGCAAATCGAACGCTATACAAAAAATCGTGTGTAGAAAGAACGAACTAGCGATGGGCGAGTCGAGTTGTCTGATTCGAATGATTCGAATCACATTACAGGCGAGTCAACTCGAATGAAGTCTCCGTGCAATTCGAATCAACTCGACGTAGCGATTTCCACGCGCGAACAACGAACATTTGTTATCCGATCCGGTGAGTCGGTGATGCCATTCGAATCGCCAACTCGCCGAGCCGGGCTAGATGCGATTCGGATCGAACCAATTCACAAATGAAAACTTACCTACTTGCCTTACACTTACAACTGGCCAGCGTTAAGTAACTCCTCTGAACATATACATATTATGAAACGAGGTGTCAAACAACACTGGCTACTTGCTCACAGACGAGATAAATTTTTGGTGAATTAATAGCGTACTATCTGTCGCCGTCGCCCCGTCGCTCTCGTTCCTACTAATGGGAGTGATAGTGATGGCGATAGGATAGGTACACGAATTTTGAAAATACTTGACTATAGTCGGAGAGTCCGAGTAAGGCGATTCTCTCATCTCATCCGTTATGCATTATTATACGTTTTTAAGCAAATAAATGATTACATCGAAAAAAAAAAAAACATTTAAATATCACTGCAATGGTTTACATTGGTGAAAAGATTTTGTTTGTTTGGACACTTTCTTTACTAATCGCACTTAACTCGTGAGACATATTTTAAAATATTTAGATCAGTACGGTTTTTACTCACTATTATTTTTAGTCGCTTTAGTCTTTACTATGGCATAAACAAAAAAATATTTTCTAGGAATAAGAAATGCATCAATAACAAGAAACATTTTAAAAACGAAATAAAATAAGGCCCAAAATGGGGAATTTCCTTTATATCGTTTCTATTTTGATTAGTTTCTTATTACGGGGAAAAATAATGAAAAATTCATCAAAATGAACAAAAATGACCTGTAAACTTTTCTCTGTTGATCACCATTGCACACATATTTCAATTTCAATATATACTTTTTGAGACTCATATAAGGATCTTTATCTATATATTAACGACATGGAGCTACAATTTCTCAGTCCACACATTATCTAACATACTTACTACACATAACATACGTAGTCTTAGATTGAATCAATTAAGAGGTGAAGGTACGTAAAAATTAGTTATCGTTTCTTAGACTATGTCCTTGACCTTGTTAGGTCTGGCGATGTCCTTGAATTAGACGAAAAAATATTGTTTATAAACAAACTCTTGGTGACCGGCGAATGGGGAATGGAATCACTGGGATCTCTCTAAGTTATCTATGGTTTTTCTTTGACACTAGTTGAGTTTCGCGCGCTTTCTCATTGCGTTTTCAACTATTCAGTGCTGTATATCAAGTTTTATCAGTTTCATTTTGAGTTTTGTATCCGTTAAAATGCCACCCGCCAATGCCAATGTCCGCGTACCGGAAGACGAACTGCCGGTAGGCCTCCAACAAGATGGAGCGACGACCTGGTGAAGGTCGCGGGAATTCGGTGGTTGCGAGCGGCACAGGATCGGTCGGAGTGGCGAGCCTTGGGGGAGGCCTATGTCCAGCAGTGGACGTCTATCGGCTGACATGATGATGATGATGATGATGAAAATGCCACCCGGTAATAGAAAAAGTGTAGTGTGGGAGTTTTTTTAAACTACTTTCTACTGTACCATATGACTCGCCGTCTCGATTCGAGTTTGCTCATTGCCCATGCCCTGCTATCCAAAATTAAACCTTAAGTCAATATATCAATATATCTCTGTACCACTTGACTCGCCGTTACAACTCGAATTTGCGGGCCTTATCCGTGCACGTTCGACCCGGTTGCCGTGTCGCTAAAGACGCGAATCACGATCCTTCGATCCTACGGCCAAACATTTTCGTCGAGTCGAATCAACTCGAGTTTCAATTCGAATCAGCAGACGAATCAATTCGAATCATTCGAATTGGAAAAAAGTGGACTCGTCCCATCGCTAGAACGAACCGTGCATGTGCATGTGCAGCGAACTGAGCGCAATTACGATATCGTCATCAGCATCTCGTAACCCAGTTTAAGCGTCTTCACGCAGGCAGCAACAGACAGACGCACATTCGCATTTATATTTTATTAACATTTTTACTAAATATCAACGTTCATATAGCACAGGCTAAACCGAACGCTTACAAAAATCAATAAGACAGTTAAGAATACCTACTACTAGGTAATAGTGGGACCTTATACATCGAAATAGTGCAGCGAACTAAGCCGACTTAGCATTGTGTAAGCATCTCGTTACCCAGTTTGTTCATAGGAACAGCGACATCTATCGACGAATTGGGTATCTAAACCGCGAAGGATGTTTGGCAATGATAACCAGGGGGGCGAAACTTAAGAGCGACGTCGGCATCATATGTCCCCCCTCCACCGAGTAGTTCGGTTGCACTGTAGTTGCTCTCCGTGTATTTATTCAATATTTCGGCAAAATGTAGACGAAAGTGCTTTAAAACCTGATACGCGAGTTGCAAAAGACCGTAGCAATACTCGTGAGTAAAGTGAACACACTCGAAGTAACTGAGCAAAATTGCATTTTATTCGACCGGGTAACGAATATCTGTCAGTTGTGTAAACACAAGGTTGACAGCGTTTCAAAAGTAAACCGCCAATCGCGCAAGATAGCGCAATTCACGACGACGCGCAGATTTTTCAAACCTAAACCATCTACACTAATAGCATGAGCAATTGAGCATGAAAACACGAACCAAAGCAAACGCGTTCGTGAATGAATCGATCTATATCCATCATGATACAAAATGAAAGAAACAATCTCGCCACGGTATAATAACGACTCTCTCTCACTCATATGATGACGTAAAGTGAGCAAGTGCCGATACAGTTGCGAGCGGGACCAGTGATACATGCGGATATAAAGATATGAGTGATATATATCCCAGTGAGAGAAAGATATATATCACTCTTTTCTTTTTACTGACACATTTCGCCCATCTCTCTTCAGGATCCTTGGAGCGCGAGCTCGACTTGAACTTGGCCGGTTTCGCGTGCCGGAATGAGGGCTACCATTTTTGTGCTCACCAGTTGGCTCCACTGCCGATGTAGGTCCAGAAAAACAGATCTAAAAATTCTTCTATGCTTAGTTTTATAAAATCAATACGTTTTAATATACACAAAGTTATTTTAACGTCTAAATGTGCTATTTTTTCAACCTGTTTAATTTTGCATACATAAGCACAATTATTGCACAATAAGGAGTGAAAATTCCTGATAAAAAAGCTTGTAAATCCCAAAACTTCTATGCATTTGACATTTTGGTAGACCTCCATCTACACTAGCGCCCCTAGCGGCGAAATTAAACGCGGTAGCCCTCATTGCATGGTCAGGGTCGGAGCGCGGGCTCCCCCTAGGGGCCCTTAGCATATTATGCTTTTTCTACTGTTCGGTTAATCCGCCACTGTAACTAACAGGGAAAATGATATATAAGCTTGTTATATATTATGTGATAAAAAGTGGGTTAAAGGTATGTTCCTCGGACCAACATTGGGAAATTAAGGTTTAGTACATTTCAGAATAAATTGTATCAAATCACGAATTGTTTTGCTCTATCTCCGCGAAGTAAAGCCAACTCAGGTGGGGGATGCATTAATTTAGTTCCGCTACTCGGCAACAGATGGCGCTGCTTGTCATGGAAAACTCAAATTACTTACCTACTGGTAACATGACGAAAAATGGAGTCCAGCATATCAGGAAAAGGCACATGAGACGAATTATGGTGATAGTAACCCTTCTCTGTCGCTCTGCCGCTCCTGCTCTGAAAATTATTAAGTAGGCGCCATTATAAAAACACAAATGAGGATCTTACAGGCCGATATCGTCTGGTGGACTGATAGTCAGTGGGCCCCTTTAGTTATTATGTAACACCCCAGTTCAGGGGTAGGGGTACCCAAACTGTACGCCGCGGCGCCCTGGCCCTCCTCCTAACCCATGTTAGGTATCTATTTCGAATAGCCTAAATAGCTAGGTTAGGGCGCCGAGGTTAAATTTTAATATACGTAATAATAATATAATTATTTATTCAGATAACTAGGATCCATTGGGGTTAGGTACACGGTGACTTAAAATCTATTGTCAATATTTAAAATACTAAATAAATTAATTTAATGAAATAAAAATTTACATTAAATTACCTAAATTAATATAATCAAAATTCACAATAAATTATTAAAATCAATTAAACTAGAACTCACAAATAAACCAATAAAATCAATTAAATTAAAATTTACAAAATTAACTACCCATGATCATTAAGTTATGAATGTGTTTGTGCATGGGCGAATCAGGCGTTTCTACAAAAGTTTTAGGATGCCGTTAGAGCTGCTCCGCATCCTACTGACTAGCGAGGCAGTTATTTTGCGCACGATGGCGTGAAACCCGTCTGTGCGTGCCTCCGCAAACATTTTAGAAGCACTACAGAAGCGCGGGGCAGCTTCAACAACGCCCGAAAGCCGTTATTATATTGTACCCTCAGGGCACTGAGAGCCTTCTGAGTGCAGTTGAACCACAGGCTGCTCATGTAGAAGCTCTGACAGAACGCTTTAAATAGCGTGACCTTGACTTGATCCGAGCAACGAGCAAACCTGCGGGCCAACATGTTACTCCTCACCGCGAGTGCCCTGCGTTCTCTTTCTCTTTAAACTTACAATTGCACCCCGACTGAAAAAGATTGAGAATACGTAAACCTTATTGCAAAAAATAAGGTACAAAATAATACAACTTACTCGTCTGTTTGTTGCGAGGATTCCGGGCACTTCATCTGATCCATCTCCACAATTGGACGCTGTAAGAAATAAAATGTGACGTTCCACGAGGGAAGGTACCTTATGGCGGTCGGCGCTTACATCGCGTTATACCGCATTAGTATTGTGCCGCCGCTAATAATGACGTAAGCGCCGACCGCAAGTCACCTTTCGTCTGAAATTGCACAAATAATATGGAACTTGTGATCTGACCAGGGGCCTATTTCTCGTAAATATTATTAGTTTACAAGTATATTAGTTATTAGTTACTAGTAAAAATAATATTAGTTCTGATAATTTCTGTTTCTCAAAAAAAATTCAAATCTCATTTTAGAAGCTAAATATACTCTAAAAACTGTAATAGATGTCATATATTAAAGAAAAAGTGACGAAGCCCTCCAGTGGTGAAGGCCGGATTCGAGCTGGCGTCTTTAGCTATCGCGGCTAACGCCATGAACCCCTAGGCCACCTCGCGACGGCGGTACCCGTCCCAATTTCTCGACTATATTCCGACTTAGTAAGACTAGGGGTGTTATAGCGAGAGAGACTAGTGCTGCCATCTATGAACAAGTTTGCGCACAAATAAAATTATTTTATTAAATATTTTGATTTGTGTTTTTTAAGTAGTCACACTACTATATATAAATTAAAAACTGTAATAGATGTCATATAGTAAAGAAAAATATATATATAAGGAAGTTTCTTTAGTAACTTTCCATTTTTGTTTTTCTCAAACGAAATCTTTCATTAAACTGAAACGTAGATTCAAATAGTTCGTAAGTATTTCTATTTAAAAAAAACTCGACGACGGCGAACTATTATTAATTCTTCTTCACCGTCGGAACCTTCCGAATCAGTCCAAATTTTGTAAATTTGTTTTTTATTATTTAATTTTCCACAAATACTTTGGGCTAATATTTTTTACAAACCTTCCGAGACTAGTAGCTTTATTAACTTTTTTTACTAGTGTAGTTTATTTAATTTTTATTCATGAAACCACAACCCAATGGGCTCTAATAATATTAGCTAATATTTATTAGTTGGCAACTAATAACTAATATTTTATTATTGTAGCGTCGAGAAACGCAGACTAGTAAACTTGTAAAAAATATTAATCCATGGACTAGTATTATTAGTGTAATGTAGTTTCGAGAAACGGGTCCCTGATGTCTATAATTAGTGAACTAATGTGGGTGGTGGGTGTCGGCTCAAGGGCAGTAACGCCGCGTTAGGTTAGGTTTATCCTCCTGAGACCGTTGTTTTTTTCTTTTTTTATTTGGAACTCTTAGTTACTATATAGATTCTTAATTAGATTGTGGAATATGTGCAAAATTTTGTACGCTGGTCTCAGGACTCAGGATAGGTTACCTATGTGTGTTGGTAAAAACTAGGAGTATTTACAGTCCAATATACGACTCGATTAATAATTTAAACTACTGCGAAGTTCGAGGCGTTACAAACTTGTAACAAGCTCAAGTACTAGAGAAAACTCAAAATATTTACAACAAGATTGAATTCAATACGCTGTGTTTTAATTGGTTTTAACTGACATAACCGAGCTATGATTATCTTAAGGTTATTCTTAGACAGATCCGTTAAATTTTAAATTCTTCATTTAAGGATATCGTACCTCAACTAAAGAGAAATGAAGTAAGCAGGTGCTCACTCCATACATCAGTTTTGTTACCAAAACGACTACTATTATCGTAGTCGACATCTAGCGTCAAGTAGCGGAATTAACAGAACTTCTACTCGACAATAGATGTCGCGACGAACGAAAGACGGAGTAGATTTATTTATTTACTCGAGTAAATTTTGCAGTTTTGGATTTGGAATAGTCCTTATAATATACCTATAGTTGAGAATACCTATATACCTATAGTTCAAATTCGATTTGATTTTGTCTCCTTAAAAGGAGCTGACTAGCCGGTCGAACAACTTTGTCAGTAAAAAAGGCGCTAAATTCAAATTTTTCAATGGGATTACGATTGCCCTTCGCACCTACATTCTTTAAATTTGCTCTTTTTTCTACTGACAGAAATGGCTTGACAGACTATATGATATTCAGGAGCTACACCATTACACAAGATATCGGCGTACCTGGCCCCTGTGTGCGCGGATTGGCGGGCGTAACGCCAAGGCGCGAAGGATCAGACCATACTGAACTAGCATGATGCACGTTGGCACGTAAAATGAGAAGGTCACGCTGAAGAACACGTAGCTGGAAAACACAAAGGTAGATGGAAAGTTTTTTCTCATTAATATTTTTTAGAGTAACATTGTTCTAAACTGATTGCTACTGGCAGATAACTCAATTTGGGGATCCGGCACACCCCGCAACAATGGCAAGACGAGCTGTACTCCACTTGAGCTGCTGGAGTCCCCGGCAAGCTCGGCCGATTTTCACCTTCCCATACAAACGGAGTTTCGTTCTCATTTTAAAACTACGTGTTGGATTATAATGAAACTTTGCACATACAATGACATGAGGTATATCTAGGTCTGTGATTAGTTTATATAGCTCCAGTTTATAAAACAAACGAAACAGAGCAAAAACAAATTTTGTATGAAAAACTTAAATGTATTTTTAACTATGGTATCTGAAGCTACATAAACTAATTACAGACAGATTTACCTTATCCTATTTTAAGTTTCAGAGAAATCTAGCTACTCGTTTTAAAATGATAGCGTAACTACGTTCGTATGGAGAACCGAGCTTGCCGGGGACCCTTAAAAAAAAGAATGACCAGGAAATCGCGTTTTTTAAGAGTTGTCATCCACTGGGATGGATAGGACTGGCCAAATAGATGAAAAAGGAGCACTTTTTTATTTATTTATATGTTACCTTTGCCTGACTCTCTTTGATAGAGAAAGATAGTCTTATTGCGATTCCTATAAGAGGAAAGAGAAAATAGTGCCATGCCACAGAACTATATCAAGATAGAAGCAAAGAGGATATAATAAGATAGAGCGGTACTGTCATAGTAGATTTTGTATCCAAAGTAAATTCACTGCCATCTATCGACACACTTTAAAACTAAAAATGAAGATGTATAAAAATACGATAAAATGTATTTAAATATGGATAAATGGTTTTTTTTATTTGCAAATTATTTTTATGATTTTGACCCATGTTCTTTCACTGATTTCACTTAGCGCAGGAAAACGTTTTTTACGACCAGTTGCTTCAATCCATTTATTTTTAATATTAGGATCATTCGGAAAACTAAAAAATAATTGCAATATAGAAGTAACCATAACCTGTTTGTTAATAATATTTGCTTTGCACTACGTACATTATATAGCTGTGTAACGCGACACTTTCTCAAATAAATCATAAGCCGTGCTTAGTTCACATGAAGGCTACTAGATGGCGCTAGTAGGCCCCGAATTCGAGGTAAACTTTGGACATATTTTATCTTTCCCGTAGCTTTAAAATTCTAAAACCTTGTGTTACTTGTGTTATGTGTTGACTAGTTTTTTATGCAAACAATACGAATGTGCAAATCAAGATTAATGTAAAATAGGAAATAGCCAATTCCTATACGAACTGTAGTTCAAAGTGCTCCCACGAGATGACTATAGTGACGCGCAATGTTTTGAACTTAATTCCTGTCTCGCATTTCGTAGTACTTGATTTTATTACAACGTAGCAAGTGCATAGATATAGATTAATGTAACATTGTCGACCCATACATATGTATCATTCGTCTATGTACACAGAGATGGCGTTAGCACGCCATTATATCTCGTCATTACTGACTTCTGAAACCCTGTAAAAAATACGGAACATCATGTAACATGTTCCTAAAAATATATTGAATGTATCCAAATAGTTTAACATATGAAAACAATGGGCATGTTTGTACAACTTAACTGTTTACCAAACCATCTCACTAGATGTCACTGTGCTTAGCACACGCCGTTTCTACTTCGCGGTGTTTTCCTAGAATAACGACCCGATGAAGTGATTTTTGTAAATGTTGAGAAATGGTTAGGAGTCAAATAAGCGAACGGTAGCGTACCATTTGGGACCTAACCGGCCTTCTTGACACACATAGTTAACCCAGTAAATTTCTTCACACCACCAAAAATAGATATAACTCCGTAATAGATGGATACAATCCAATAAAAACCGTGCCTCGAAAATCACGAAAATTTGATTGTCGATCACATGGCGCCACTAGCTTTGGCCTATTCTCGTATAGAGGGCGTTGACGGTTTCGTTTGTTATTTATAATTTTAACGCATATCAGTTAAAGAACATGGGTCAAAATCATATAAAAATAATTAATGCAAATAAAAAAATCATTTATCCATATTTAAATACATTTTAACGTATTTTTATAAGTCTTCATATTTTGTTTTAAAGTATGTCGATAGATGGCAGTGAATTTACAGTGGTTACAAAATTTACTATGACAGTACCGCTCTATCTTATTATATCCTCTTTGACACCACCTAGGCGCTCGACTGCCGTCCTTTAGGACGCCGCTCGGCCTTAGGCAGTTAGTATAGTTAGTGTAGTTTAGTGTAATTGTAACTAGTGCCGACTGGAATAGACTTCTACATCGTAAATCGTCTTTGCTTTCGCTTTCACCCCGCACGGCCCATCCCTCTCGGTGTAAACTACTCTACAGCTGCATAATAATATAAGAACATAATTATCATTTCGTCTGTTTTCCAAATCGATTTTAACAATCGAGTAAGAAAATCGCAGTGTACAGCACTATTCTTACTTTTGACAGAAAAAATGAGAAATTGACCTTGAACGTGACTCGACAGTGCTCGACAGTTTGAATAGCTTATTTTTACATCGCTGGTTTTGAACGCACGCCAAGTCTGGCTCGTCAAATTTAAGCCGCAATGGAAAGCTAGCGTTGGCACACAATCGCCCGCTACTGTTTTGATGAAAATAATAAAATAAATAGTTTTTTAATCAATAACAGATATTTAAGGACAAATTGTACTTATCAATGAAAGGAAATACCTCCATTAACAGCTCCAACTTTATTGGTAGTGTTTGAACAGTTAATTATTGCGCAAGAAACCATTTTGTTTTTAAAACCTGACGTCGCAAGCAGACATCGATCGGGAGCAGACTGAAGTTCGCGGCGAGCAATTGAGCCACCGGGTCGCAGTTTCGCCACGCGAGGTGTACATACACTCTTTTCTTCTATCTTGATATATGTAGTTCTGTGTGCCATGCTTTGTCCTTATCACCGACCGGGTTTTTTTTTCATGGTCGGGTTATGGCAGCATAGGTAGGAGGCGATGGCGAAATACCGAAATTTATAAGAGTGAAAGAGAAAAAGGATTAAGCTGCCATACATTAACCTGTCAATACATGAATATGTCTTTCTCTTACCCCTAGTCGCTCGGTTTCAATGGTTTCATGTCTATAACTACTATACTATGTCTACGCCATTGCGCCTATATTATTCATAATTTCATACTTGTCACCTTCTTACAGACAAATTAAATCCATATATAAACTGTATAAAAACAGGCCTCTCTTACCTAGGATTAGTATTAACAGTGCACGCCTTATCCATTTCATTGGTCGACACGCTATCCGACTTCACAAACGCCTGCGGTAGTGCCACCGCCGCCGCCGCCGGCCAAATGAGCACGGCGAGTAGTTTAGCCTTTTTGGCGCGGTCGGCGCGCGACAGCGGGTCGGTGATGCCGCGGTAGCGCTCCCAGCCGAGCGCGCAGAGGGAGAGGATGGAAGCTGTGCAGCAGAGGACGTCCAGTGTGCTCCAGCAGGCGCAGGTGATGAAGCCTACGATTTTATTTCATAGTTGATTAGATTAATTAGCATTTTACGAAATTATTATAAAAGTTAAGTAATCGTGTCATATCATGCAGTCAAGGTGAAAGCGAAATAATACATGGAGACTGATGAAATTCTAATACATACACTAAAAACTCATTATTTTATCCAAAATTAAATGAAACAGAAGTTTGTAACTTTGACAAACATGTGTTTGCTTCGTTAAAAGTAAATATCTTGGGTCGACTAACTTACGAAGGAAAATAAAACTCTCAGTTAGTCACAAATAGAAAGAATGACAAACACAGTCCATACCTAGTACCTACTTAACTTACTTAGTCTAAAAGTAAACAGCTCCCTAGCAGCCGCCAGTGGCAGCACGCTGACGCCGACCAACAAGTCCGCCGCGGCAAGACTAGCCAACGGATAGTGCTGAGGCGATCGGCGCGCTCGCCAAAGCGCCGACACCACGCCGGCGTTACCGGCGATTGTGGCCACGGTGAGCGCCGCCATCGCCGCCGCCGCCAGCCACCATTTGGTGTCGGCGGCGGCGCGGGGTTCGGGCAACCTGGAATGCAGAAATACTTATTTTTAACGACTTTGTAGCCTAGTCGTTATTGAGCCTGCCTACAGTGCCTACGACGTTCACTGCTTAAGGTCCTGAAGGGATTTATTTGTGTGTTCCTAGATTATCCCTTCAAGTGGCGGTTAACCCGTGAATAGTCGGATCGAAAAGTATTAACTTGTCGACCCACCACTCACGGGTCGATGGGAAAACCAGTAAACTGTCAGTCACCAGTGAGCGGCTAATGAGGTGTTGCCGTATTTAGAGGTGAAATTGAACGCATTTAAGTATAGTTTACGCTCTTCTAGCGCCCGAAATTAGGTAGTGTTAGACAAGAATAACATACCGTAAGAAACACAACAAAAACCGGCCAAGTGCGAGTCGGACTCGCATTCCAAGGTTTCCGTAGATTTAACAATGTATTTTTCATGTGAAACGTGGGTGAAATGTCTATAAAAATTCCGTTGGGGTCGGATCAAAAACTAAGTAATTAAGTCCGACTCACACTTAACTGCACATTTCTAATAGGTTTTCCTGTGATCTATTTCAAAAGATATTTGTAAAGAACTATTTTGTGTATTTATTTCAAAATTTTAGACCCAGTCGTTTCGGAGATAAAGGGGGGTGGTCATTTTATCGCTATTTTCTTAAATAACTTTTCTAAACTAGTTATTTTAAAATTACTGCAAAAATATATTTGAGATTCTCACAAAAAGCTCTTTACAGTACATATGGTGCTACTTTCTCGCACTAGTGCGTAAAGAGCACTTTTCGTGCATATGTCGAAAGTTTAAAGGGCCATAGTACTGTAAAACGTTGTACGAAACACGTGCGAATAGGTAATTCGCAACTTGTTTCGAATTTCCTCTTTTCCGCACTTGTATCGTAAACAAATATTCTTATGCCATTGAGATTGTTCACGTATTTATGAACCCTTCGATAAGCCAGCTGGTCCTAGGTTCCCTAGCGTATTAAAAACTTTGGACAGGCATTGCAATCAACCAATATGGGATAGCCACTGACCTTGAGCACACGCCGATGATCTTCGGAAATCCTGGTCCTTCTTCAGCTAGCTAGCTCTTCCAGGGCCTTGAGAGATCGTCACACACGCCTTGTCACTTGATTGTCCGCAAACACCACCGAAATACCGAATTTTGGTAATATTAATACACAGAGGAACATGCGTTGCAGCCGCGCCCGAGCCGAAAAGTGATTGACAGTCCGAGGTATCGAATCTACCTCCGAATTGGCTCCGAAACGGCATACCCTCATATTGAAAAGATTACAATGCCCGAACAGAGATTATGAAATATCCACTTTTCTATACAGCTAGTACGGTCGCCATCAGATATATTGGAGCGGCCGAGGTGCTCACAAATATTTGAAAACGCACTCTAACGCCCTGACAATAGAGGCGTGTTCAGATATTTGTGAGCACCTCGGCCGCTCCGATATATCTGATGGCGACTGTATATGGCTTTGTGGGTGCTTAAGTTGGCATTTACTCTTATAGGGACGAACAGCTTGTATCGAGTATTAGGTATCTACTTATTAGTAGGGAAGAGCCGTCGTTTCGTCCAAGATTTAAAAAAAAAACCGGCCAAATGCGAGTCGGACTCGCGCACGAAGGGTTCCGTACCATTACGCAAAAAACGGCAAAAAAATCACGTTTGTTGTATGGGAGCCCCTCTTAAATATTCATTTTATTCTGTTTTTAGTATTTGTTGTTATAGCGGCAGCAGAAATACACCATCTGTGAAAATTTCAACTGTCTAGCTATCACGGTTCATGAGATACATCCTGGTGACAGACGGACAGACGGACAGCGAAGTCTTAGTAATAGGGTCCCGTTTTTACCTTTTGGGTACGGAACCCTATAAAAATGTTCCGAGATAGGTTTATTGTGTCTAGTCCTAATATTGTGTTGTGTATTGTGTGTGTTGTGTGTATTGTGTGTGTTGTGTGTATTGTGTGTGTGTGTTGTGCAAGTCACATACGTAACCACAGGTTAAAGAAGTCCATAAGAACATTGCTGTAGCTGACACATGGTATTTCCCATGTAACGGATAATTATTAGAAAATATCGGTTTACACCTCAACGCATAATGATGCACTGCCAAGGACACGAAGGGCATCATTAAGTGTTGTAGTTACTTATTAGACTAATATTATTAGTACACGATCTGGTAAATTATTAAAGGGTGGTTCAGAGATAGAGGCCGCTTTGCCGTTTATATGACTAGGAGAATAAACAATTGGTGCAACTAAGCTTTACAAGGATATCATTCGCGACGGTCGAAATTTCTTCGTTTTAGATGATGAAACTTACGTGCCGCTGGATCCGACGCAAGTAGCGGAGACAAATACTATACATTTAGGAAGATGAACTAGACACCAATTGAAGACACTGCTCCCGACTGGGAATAAGCCAGCTAACAGTATTTCAGCGATGAAGCGAATCTGGAAGCGGATTTCTAAGTAAATCGCAATTAAAACTAGAAAACCACTTTTCAATCGATTCCGCTCCAAGATACTGAAATGTATAAAAGGTCTTGTTAGTTTGTAATTATTTTTGCATATTTACTGTAAATAAAAATGAAATTTTTGTCACTTTATTTTAGTTACGTAGCAATTTACATATCTACAAACGGCCTATATCTGGACCATTCTTTGACCAAAATACAACTTTAATACGATTTAGACTGTCATGTTATTAAACGACCTTTCGTTTCTAGTAAGCGACAAA
Organism: Cydia strobilella; assembly: GCF_947568885.1. Lineage (NCBI taxonomy): Eukaryota > Metazoa > Arthropoda > Insecta > Lepidoptera > Tortricidae > Cydia > Cydia strobilella. The sequence goes on from NC_086068.1 coordinate 56,112,667, forward strand.
ATACCATTTTCGATTTCCGCTACTGTATTTTATATTATACTTTACAGTACATATGGTGCTCCATTACGACACCCTGTGCTATAATAAGCACATTACGTAACAATATGTACTGTAAAACGTTGTACGATACACGTGCGAATAGGTAATTAAAACAGTAAAATAATAAGATTCTGAGTAGAAATAATATAAAATTACCCACATTTAGGAATTTGTTTTAAAAATACCACATTACGAAAGAAATAAACAGTTGCCTTTGAGTAAGTACTATTTATTTTTATAGGTTTTTTATTTATTAAACCAACTAAATACATCGTAACTGCTGTGCGTATTTTGGTGATTTTCAAGAAATTTGTGGTGCATATTCATAAATCTAAATCTAATGCAGCAAATGTGGCTAGAAATAAATATGGTGGAAAGGGCAATCCTCTTCAAGCATAGTAAAATAAGATTTTGTGTCAAGTGTATTGCACAATTCCATTACTCTTCTACTGTTAATGTTTTCAACATGAGGAAATACGAGCACGACGTTTTAATTATCTGTAAACAAATAATAAACAATTAAAGATAAAATTAGGTTAGGTTAAAGGAAATAAACACATTTTTTTAACAAGACAATAAGACCAAAAGGAGAGTACTTAGTACTTTTCACTAGTTTAATATCTTTTTAAGTCTGAGCAAAATCCAAGTAAAATACTAAATCCTTTAATAGAAAACTTTTCATTTACCAACACCATAAAGATATAGTTAGCGCAATGCAGTTATGGGGAAGTATATACCAACATATTTGTGGCCTCGAAGTTACAAATTTTGCTCACAAACTAGCATTAGGCCAGGATTACACTTGTAAGTTTTACTTACGTAAGTAGGGACAAAGCTATTTGCTAGAATGAGATAACGATATTCTGTAGTATAGCTGTGTCGCTACTTACGTAAGTAAAACTTACAAGTGTAATCCTGGCATTATAAAAAGATTAAAGGATTATCACTGTATAGGTATGTGGGTAGTTTTGCATACTGTAATTTTTCCTCATTCATTCGTTGACCGTTGACCACGAACGTTGTAAAGAGTTCGAAACGTCGGGATGTGATATATTTAAAATTACTTATATGAGATATATTGCCTTTAAATAGTTTTATTTCAAAATTAAATGAGTTTACGAAGATTCTAAGGACTTCGAAAGTCGAGACTGACCCAGGGCGGACACGCTATACATCTAAAATCACTTGCGTTTCTATGTGTGAACGGCACGTCTGAACACGCGTCATGCGTCATAGTGTAAGTTGCTTAAAAATAGTACTGAGCGGTCGGCAAACGGCCGTCAATCTGGTGTCGCGGGGCGAGATAATTCAAGTCGGGAGTTGTATGATAATACTATTACTTATTGTATGACTGATGCAGTACTTGGTCCTTCGATTCGGCCATCTTTCATGGTCCCTTCTACAAACAAACTTATAATTTACCGTAGACATAGTAAGCACGCCCACGGAGACCACACCACTGGCCTTTAGAGCTCTCGGAGGCTGCACGTTCTTTAGGAACAGGAGAACAGCCTTTCTGTTCCTGACGTCCATCAGTTCCCAAGGAAGGGAGTATACCTCGTCGGCGAGGGTGTCACTCTGGGCAAAGATAGATATAACTCCGTAATAGATGGATACAGTCTAAGGAAAAAACGTGCCTCGAAAATCACGAAAATTTGATTCTCGATCAGATGGCGCCACTAGTTTTGGCCTACTCTCGTATAGAGGGCGTTGACTGTTTCGTTTGTTATTTATAATTTTAACGCATACCAGTGAAAGAACATGGGTCAAAATCATATAAAAATAATTAATGCAAATAAAAAAAACATTTATCCATATTTAAATACATTTTAACGTATTTTTATAAATCTTAATTTTTAGTTTTAAAGTATGTCGATAAATGGCAGTGAATTTAAAGTGTTTACAAAATTTACTATGACAGTACGGCTCTATCTTATTATATCCTCATTGCTCTGGGGAAGTAGAGTCTCATCAACTGTTCTTAGGACCCCTTTGTTTGACATAATTATTAAATAAAATAAATAAATAAATAATAAAAATAATAAAAATATTTATTTCCAGTTAATGTTACAACAATAGGATATTCTTTTACAGCAAAGGTTTAAAATTTAGATGTTAAAGCCTAAGATTAACGGTGGTCTCCACACTAGGTAAAGCCTGTATCGTGGTTACCAGTTTAAAGATATGTACTTAAATATATCAATTTTGACTTTTTTTTTTTTACATTAATTGCCAATTACACTATGTATCTATTTATTTAAATTACGTGAGCAAAAAGGTGCACAAGTTAATAGCAGGTAGGTATTTTAAAGTTTAATCTAAATGTAAATACAAAGGTTAGTGTGTGTGTGTGCATGTATGTATGTGTAAGTGAATGATGTGTGTGTGTGTGTGCGCACGCATTAAATCATAGCAAGCAAATATAGCCCTACGAGTGAATTTGTTCTCTTGGGATCAGATACCAACCGAAGCCACTATCTACTACTATTACCTTACAACTTTTAAAATTTCTTCACATTCGTCATAACTCCAGGATACCAGAAGAGCCTGGATTTTCATTTTGGCTTGACTTAACCGACAATCTTTAATATTACAGGTTTTGAGTAATTTGTTGTATATGTGTGGAAACAGAAATGTTTTAAACCGTTTAGCAAAGGCAGATTTAACGCGCGGTTTCGGGACTTGGAATATTCTTTTCTGTGACATATTTGTCAGGTTAGATGAATGATTAGTATCTCTGTGCATGAGCATGGTAACACGTAAAATGAATAATTTTCTCACTGTCAAAACTTGAGCTTCACTATAAAGAGCATGTGTAGGATATCGTCGGGGTCTACGTAAGGAAACCTTAAGAACCGCCCTTTGAGCTCTTTCCAAGTCTATTAAAGTGGACTTAGCACGCAAGAATGCAATAATCTAAAATAGATTGACACAGTGCCAGATATACCATTTTAAGTGTTTGTCCGTCTGTAGCGGCTCTTAGTAATTTCATTGTATAAATGAGTTTCCGAACCCTACCCGCTGTTATCGCGATGTGCTTTTTAAAATTAAGTTTCTCGTCTATTTCTATCCCTAAGTATCTTAAGGAGTTAGCTTTGTTAATGCTGTCACAGAGGCATGAGCAGGGTGAAGGGGCATAAACGTCACAATTTATAGCATGGACCTTAAGGTTGGCCATTGATGGAGGGGGGCTTGAAGACGCAGATTTATGGAAGCACAAGAATTTGGTCTTGTCTGGATTCAGAGTCAAAATATTTTGATCCAGCCACTGGGACAGCTTTTGGAGACCTAGCGTTGATACGTCTTTCACCTGATCCCAAGAGTGGCCATGAAAGACTATAGCAGTGTCATCTGCGTAGCAAAAGACTTCACTATTTGGAAGATCGAGAGACAAAACATCATTTATATATGCGATGAACAGCGTTGGGCCCAAGATGCTACCCTGGGGAACCCCATATGATACAGGCATTGGCTCACTGACTAGGCTACCGATTTTAACGCGCTGGTCCCTGTCAGTCAAGTAACTAGAGAACCAGTTCAAGGCGATTCCACGTATTAAAAGTCATAATGTAATGATTGTCATATTATCGTTAGTCATAATTCCGAAACCGTTAATTTTTCAGGATTTGCCTCGGGTTATCCTATAGATAGGTTAGGTTAGGTTTGTTTTATGGCAATCCTGAAAAGGTGCACGTTTCTGAGAAAAACCAAATTATGACTAATGATAATATGACAATCATTACATTATGACTTTCAATAATTATGTCAAACAATAGAGACCCTGCTCTTAGGGATACCAATTTAAAAATGACATTGAGGTTGTGTCATATAAACACTGCTGTATGCAGATAGGCCTTCAATTGAATAAGCTATTCAATAATTTCATATTTTGGTGAAGCAAATATTGACATACTTATCTCTGTATCCCTACTATCCCTAGGGAGTTATAGCTTTTTTTTCACAATCAATAACTCCCGCGGGAACAATATAAGCCTTTGTCCTTTCGTACACCTGCATGTAATAAGATCATTTTCGAGCAAGTGTGATGAAAAATTTATTGTGAGATATGTACAAAAAATTGTACAAGGAGATTAGAATTATGTGCGTAAAGGATGACTCACGTTAGACCGGGCCGTGTCCGGGCCGGATCTTCCGGCGCTTCGTTTTCTATGGCAAGCATCACGTGATCACCTGTCATGTCATAGAAAAGTAAGCGCCGGAAGCTCCGGCCCGGACACGGCCCGGTCTAACGTGAGTCATCTTTAATAAAGACAATTTGAGTTGTAGGTATTGGAAAGTGTAACTAAATCGGTATATTGCGGACCTTGGTACTGATAAATTCAAATATCACCGATGTCTGGATTAGCTGTTGAAACATCATCAAAGTCAGGAATCCATAATTTCCAAGAGCTTCAGGTGTCTGCAAGAAAACATATCACCTGTTATCACTTCACCTTATAAAACAGTCCCCCACTAAACTCTAAAACTCCAAAACTACTTAACGGATGTTCGTGCAGTTTTCACATATCAATATAGTGATTCTTGGGAAAGGGTATGTATAATTTGCTAAGGTTTTGTGTAGTTTATTCTATTTGGCATTATTGAAAACCGTGTGCTAAATTGTTAGTCAAAGTAATAATAAGTTTTCAATTCGTACTGTAGGTTTACCCATATTTTCATTTTTGTTATGTAAGTAGGAATGTTTATTTGCATATGTTCCTGCCTCGAAAATACTAATGTTAACAATATTATAGTAATCTTTACCATTGGAGAACATTCTAGCAGCAACACACAGCCAGTGACCTGATGGAACGCGAGGTAAATGCACAAACTAATGCCGAACGTTTCTGAGATGTTTATCATGAACCTGGAAAGCACCCATGAGAACATTTATAGCCATGATATTAAATTAAGCTATTAGATTTATTTGTGAAAACGCATATATCTCGTTTAAGGCAAAGACAAAGAGACAAAATTCACAAGTCGAAAATCACGTCAAAGCCGGTCATATGCCATAGAAGTCACCTTGCGGGAGCGGGTTTTTTTAACTACTAGTTCATATTAAGTACCTGTCGGATTGTCAGATGTCAATTTTTATCATGATTAGAGCAAATTTTACTATCTGACGTACCGTTTTTGAACTACAAGCAAAAAACTGAAAAAGAGCAAAAAAATTCAGCAAATTCGGATTACACTTATTTAGAACCAAATGAAGATATTAAAACGATTTCCAGCTTGCTTGGAAATAATTCCTGGAATTTATGAATGAATGAATGAATGAAAATTTTTAATCCAGAAAATATGTCCATATGAGGTTAAAACATTTAAAACGAATTACATAATAATATATGATTTAATTTACATAATCAAAGCTATTTAGTATTTACTTACTCTTTAATTACTTGGTCTCGATCAATTAAATCCTTTAACCGTACAAATACTTCTTCGTTATATTCACTCGTACCCGTTCCCATACACTGTTCCATCTCATTCGGCCGCGGGAAGCGTCTCAAATCATGCACCAAAATATTCAAATGCCCCGCAATGTGAAACACCATTATGAAAATCAAAAGATCCATGCAAAGAAAGGTCACTGCTGCGTTATAAGATGGATAGAGGTTCAAAAAGAAAACTAAAAAGTAACCTTTAGTATCAGTGTACTGGTCTACAAATGAAAGATAGTTTCCAGAATGCACAAAGGTTCCGTTTTCTGGTCTATGGTCAGAAAACATGCCAGCGTGGATGTTTTTCCAAAGGGGCACCATGTTGAAAAACATCATGGAAAAGAATATTTGTATGTGGATTATTACGGCCGCTATGTTGCAAATTTTAGTGATGCGACGGAGCTCCTGAAAAATATTGACAATATGAAAATTCAAAGGTAAATTTTCAATTGCAATTTTGTTTATTCATCACCATCATCATATCAGCCAGAGGACGTCCACTGCAGGACATAGGCCTCCCCCAAAGAGTGCCGCAATGACCGGTCTTGCGCCACCCGCATCCAGCGGACTCCCGCGACCTTTACCCGGTCATCAGTTCACCTTGTGGGGGGCCTAATACCCACGCTGCGCCTTCCGGTACGTGGTTGATTATTTACCGTAAAAGTGTATGGCGACTTTATCAATGAATTTATTCATAATTTTTCTATGCAATTTCGCAGCTCACTGTACATAGTTTGTCGTTTTTACTATTCATATAATTGTTTATGAACAACTTTTATTCGTAAACTCGTAAAGTAACATTCAGATATCTTAAAAATTCTAATTACCTATACTATGAAATTATGAATACATTTTACGCTTACAGAGAATGATTAAAGTAAGTCAAACCTAGTAATCAGCAAGGAATCAATTATGGAAATCAATATAAAAAATCCTGTAATAAGTAACTAGGACGTAATCTTTATATTTGGGAAATTTATATTTAGCATAGGCTAAACGGAGCATAGTTGTCTATTCAATACGAAATGGCGGCGAACGAATTTGACATATTTTCCTGGGCCTTCTTCACCTAAAATAAAATTCAGCTTACTTACCATAGCAGCAAATTCGGATTTATATTGATGATTCATCAAATGAAATTTAGAAACGAAGTTTTTCACGAGTAGACAGTACCTCTCTTGGAATGATAGCGTCATTCTTTGCTGAAAATGTTATTTAGATTTCACCTTTATATCTAAAATGATCTTGTACAGGAAACTTACAAAATAATAATACAAATTACGACTCATACTAATCTTACATCCTTCAAGCGTCAAACAAATCCCTACTACTACCTATCCCTACTATGATTTTAAATGCGAAAATTGTTTGTCTGTAAACTCTTGACGCTTAAGAGTCCCCAGCAAGCTCAGCCGAATTTCATCTTCCTATACAAACGGAGTTTCGTTCTTATTTCTCATTTTAAAACTTCTTCGTGTCGGATTGTAATGAAACTGTGCACATACAATGGCATGAGGTATATCTAGTCCTGTAATTAGTTTATATAGCTCCAGTTTATAAAACAAACGATATAGAGCAAAATCAAGTTGTGTATGAAGAACTTAAAAATTCGCTGTATATTTTTAACTATGGTAACTGAAGCTACATAAACTAATTACAGGACTAGATATAGGTACCTTATCCTATTGTAAGTACAAAGTTTCAGGACAATCTAGCTAGTCGTTTTAAAATGAGAGCGTAACTACGTTTGTATGGAGAAGAAGAATAGTTTGAGGCCCGGTGAAATATGTATAGGATAGTTTTTATCAATCATCGTCATCATTCCACGCAAAATCGCGGGCAACAGCTAGTTCTAAATAAGATAGATCATACACAGATTTTAAAACCAAAAGTGTCTCTCCTGTGGACAATAGTTAATCTGTTAACTAACTGTGTGGTCATAATACAGGTAATTAAATCATTTTATCTCACAAGTTAATAAAAGCGTTATGCGGATCAACAACAAGCAAAAAATAGGGTACAATCGAAAATACGACTTTAAAGTATGACTCACGTTAGACCGGGCCGTGTCCGCGCCGGAGCTTTCGGCGCTTTGTTTTCTATGGAAATCATCACGTGATCACCTGTCATGTCATAGAAAAGTAAGCGCCGGAAGCTCCGGCCCGGACACGGCCCGGCCTAACGTGAGTCATCCTTTAAGCCCTTATCTTTGGTTTTGTCCACTGGAGAGACGTGAACCTAACTGTGTATGACAAAAATTAAAATATATATTAATTATACTTACAATTATCACAATACCCATCAAAATATTAAAGTAATCGTGTCCCAGAACAATGAATTCCTTATCCGTATTATTCCTCACATAAAACACGCAAGATATTTCGAGATACGTGCTGACTGTGATCATTATGTAATGATACACTGTCATTATGCGCGTACGCATGGTTTTGGGCCCGAAAGTGTTGTATGGCCACTGAGCTATGGTGTTGAGAGAGAAACGAATCATTCTCATGTAGGGAACGTCGAATATATCCGTAGTACTGAAATGAGCACATGAAACAAAGTCATGGAATATCTACACACACTTTATATTCTACATGAGAAAGTAACTGTCACCTATTCACGCTTTAAGGGCGACTAACGCTATAATGGTCCGGGCCCGAGCCGGGCGGCCGACACTTCTTTTTCTAATACAGGTGACGGAGAATGATCACGTGATGCTTTCTATAAAACTGGGCCCAGACCCTTTGTAGCGTAAGTCATCCTTTAACCGCTGAACCGATGCAGATGAAATTTGGCATTGTGTTTCAGTCCTGGGGGATAGGATAATTTAATACAAAAAGATTAAAGGTAAGATTTTCAAGATTGAATAATATATAAATTAATAATACTTAGGAACTGGAGCTATGTATAGGTAGAATGATGCTCTTAGGCAGCGATACGTTGTTGAGCTATTAGGTGTGTTTTCAGTTTAGATTTGAACCTACTAACAGTCATGCTCTCCCAAATAGGAGGTGGAAGGTTGTTCCAGCACTTTGTGGCAGCATAACGAAAACTGCCACGAAATTGTTCCTCGCGCAAACCAGTCGGGGGTCGCCTAATACGACGCTAGTGGCGACCATTTTATCATGCAAATATGTGGGTTTCTTACTGTTGCAAATACCAAATAAAATATACCTACCCGGTATCCATTTTTTGCAGCATATAATACAACACATATATTTCACGGTTCAAAGTACAATTGTACGTACAGTTGACTCGGCTGTTACGGCCAGAAACATATTTCCAAGTCGTAAGTAAATACGTATGTGCAATGTTAAATATATCGGTACACATCGATGGAAAACAACGGTCAAGTACGAATCAGGAGTCGCTCGTAGTATTCCGTTCACGAGAAACAATACAACCGCTTAATAAGGTCAGCTCTCATGCCTATTTATATCATTTTCAACTTATTTTAAGGAATAACAATATCATAAAAAGACAAAAACTAAAAAAATCAAACGTCGTTTGACTTTTTTAGATTTTTTTTATTATTGTTAAAATTAGGAGCGAAACACCATTTACATACAAATGTTTAAATGCTCCTAACTTATAATAATTATTAAAAAAAAACATAGTTGTGGTTGATATACAACAAATTGTGTCAAAATATTTTCAATAATGTTAATATCCAGAGAGGAAAAAGAGGACGATACGACATACGATTGTATGAAAAGGCGATTTCGCGAGGGCGATCTTAAAAGATGAAAAAGCTTTAATTAATTTATTGATAAGTACAAATGACAATATTACGCTAGATGTGCGGAACTCTAAAGAAAATGCAGTTGATTAGTAAGTAGAGAATTACGTTGGTATACAATTACGAGTAGGTGGCAATCGAAGGTGGATATGAAGGTGAATAATATTTTAGGCCTAGTTTACCCTCTGGGTTTGAAGGTCAGATGGCAGTCGCTTTCGTAAAAACTAGTGTCTACGCCAATTCTTGAGATTAGTTGCCAAGCTGACCGGGGCTTATGAGCCGTGGCAAAATGCCGGGACAACGCGAGGAAGATGGATGGTAGGAAGATTACTAACTAACCTAACCCACGTTAGATTGTAAGCGCGATGTAGTTAAGCACGTCTCCTGTGTCACTTTCACTTTAGTGACACAGGAGACGCCATAAACTATTAAGGCTTGGCCAAACACACGGCGTGACGCAGCGCCGCGTCCGCGCCGCGTGATGCCGACGCGATGCCTGTTCAAACAGGGCGCGCGCGGATCGCGCCGGCTTCGCGCTCTCAACACGTCCGAACGCGGCGCGATGCGGGCGTCACTCGCGCCCGATACAGCACTACACACAGTTTCTCATTCCTTCCGGAGCCATAGATCAGAGTGTTTGTTTATTGCTACGCTCGCACTACACACCTGATGTGACCCATCGCGGCGCCGCGTGACGCAAGGGGCCGCGCGGCGCGGGGCGCGACAGAAGCGGGGCACGATGCCGGCGGGGAGCAGTCTGTTTGACGTCGCTAACTTGTTTAGTTAGTATAGGCGGCGGTCGCGCCGCGCGACCGCGGCGCTGCGTCGCGCCATGTGTTTGGTCAAGCCTTAATAGTTTATGGCGTCTCCTGTGTCACTAAAGTGAAAGTGACACAAGAGACTTCTTAACTACTAGTTAACTACCTGCTCTTCTACAAGTAAGTTTTACGTGGCGATAATGAAATACTAGATGGAGCGATCAAGTAAAAGGGGCCCCATCCTCAACCAGCTTTTGCTCGGTCGTCAGAGACGCGATGGACAGGCACCGATGGAGGCAGATCACAAGAACCAGGTGTCGAGCATCCACATCCACTGATGACCACGATCCTCAGTCATGAGGGAGCGACCACAGAGAGAGAATGAAATTAAAAGGTAAAATGGGGCATTTTATATGAAAAGGGACCTTATTGTCGATGGCGGTTATGCCGCACAGCGTCGCGCGGCATTGTATTTATATCGGAGCATCGTTTATAATGGCGTAAGCGCCATCGACAATAAGGTCCCTTTTTATAGAAAATACCACAAATATGGAACTTAAATCTAGCAATGAAAATATCAATATTGTTTCATCACGTAATAGCAGACCTAGGTACCATTACCTATATTACTATATAGTTCATCAACATACGAGGGTAAAACTGCCCCCCCCCCCTCCCTCCAAAGGCTAAACACATGTTTAAATGTAAAGATGTACACAAACATCATCAAATGAATTTAACGTAAGTAAATCCATACTATCCATACTAATATTACGAGTATAAATGCGAAAGTCTGTCTGTCTGTCTGTCTGTGTGTTACCTCTTCACGCTTAAACCGCTGAACCGATTTAATTGAAATTTGGTATACAGATAGTTTGAGTCCCGGGGGAGGACATAGGATACTTTTTATCCCAGAACCCACCCCTCAAGGGGGTAAAAAGGGGGGAGGAAATTTGTATGGGGAATCAATAACCGCTGAACCGATTTAGATGAAACTTGGTATGGGGATAGTTTGAGCTGTGGGAAAGGATATAGAATGACTTTTATCCCCGAAATCATCCCTTAAGGGTGTAAAAAATGGGGTGGAAATGTATAGTGTGGACCAATTTGGGGGTGAAAAAAGGATGGATTAAAAAGCAGATTTGTTTAAGAATTAAGGTACCCAAATTACTAATTCCACGCAGACGAAGTCGCGGGCAAAAGCTAGTATAATATAATAGGCACAACGGACAAATATAAATAAAACTTTTCCAATTGGTCCCCGTGTTAAATTAGTTCAAGAAAAAAACAAATACGAAATGAAGATTGCTGTGATATTTATAAGCTTTGTTGTAATAAATTACGTTTTATTTTACGCTAATTATCGTAATTTCGTAATATTTTCACCACACCAGCTCTTTATACTTCAAAAACTAATAAGAAAGTTTCAATTTATCCACATGTGTGGCAAAGTAATCTGATGCAAATGTTCTTTGCTCATGTTGGCTGATAGAATTTACTTTTAACGATAAATCCATACTAATATTATGTGAGTGTGTCTGTCTGTTACCTCTTCACGCTTAAACCGCTGAACCGAATAAGTTGAAATTTGGTATAGAGATAGTTTGAGTCCTGGGGAAGGACATAGGGACATTTTTATCCCAGAAATCATATTTTAAGGGGGTGAAAAGGGGAGTGGAAGTTTGTATGAGGAATCGATAATATGCAGATTGGATAGCTACCCAAATTACTAACCACGCAGACGAAGTCGCGGGCAAAAGCTATTTTTCTATTTTATATTTAATAACGTTAATTTGATTTTAATTTGTAATCTTTCGCTGGCTCGGATATCAATATTAGCACGAAGGGTTAAGTAACAATTTTGTCGCCTTGTAAACAAAATAAATATAACTATTGTTCATTTTTAAAACCAATTATGAACACACAGACATAAATACAGAATACTCACTGTTCCGACCAAATCCTGGAGAATTTAAACAAAATACACACTAAATTGTTCTACTTATATCTTTAACACATTACTGTCAGTTTTACGAGAATCACATTTCGAACTGAATCCATACTACTTATTCAAGTTATTCAACACTATCGCACAAAATCGTAGATATTTTCATGGATTAAGCAGTCCTGGCAAATTTACCAATATCAAACAAAATTTAACACCGTTTATCCTGGCTAATTTGGATACATTACAAGCAAATTTTATAAAAACTGCGAACGTCAAGTAATAATCAAGTACCGTCGCTCACTTAAATGGAAACTATAAGCAAAGGCGCAATTAAATTTGCACCTTACAAACTTTGGAAGAGGGTTCAATATTGAGTGGGGACGACGAGCAGGCCAGTAGGGTAGTTGACAATTTTTTTTTATGGTTACAGTCGATCAGGTTTGTTTTGTGATGTACCGACTGTTGATTTGGCCGACTAGCCGACTAATCCATAAATCCATAAATCATTTTCTCTTCAAAGTTTGCATTCGGATGGTCACTGCAGCAGGAACTTTGTCTAAATTCGGATGCTTTGAAAAAACATTTGTTTTGTGATGCTACGGTCTTTTACAACTCGCGTTGGTTTTCAAGCACTTTCGTCGACATTTTACCGAAATATTGAGAGAGAGCAACTACAGTGCAACCGAACTACCCTTTCGAGGGGGGACATATATGATGCCGACGTCGCCAGCTTCTACATATGTAAAAGATGCCCTCCTTTTAAGTTTCGCCCCCCTGGTTATCGTTGCCAAACCTCCTTCTTGGTTTAGTTACCCAATTCGTCGCTAGATGTGGCTGTTCCTATGAACAAACTGGGTAACGAGATACTTGTGACACAATGGTAAGTCAGCTTAGTTCGCTGCACATACATCGCAATAGATAGGGTCTTACTATTACCTAGTATTAGGTATTCTTAACTTTCTTGTTGATTTTTTGTAAGCGTTCGGTTTAGCCTGTGCTATATGAACGTTGATATTTAGTAAAAATGTTAATAAAAATAATTTTGCAGAAATCGCGAAGCGTCTGGTTGACGTAACTGGTGACCGAAGAGCTGGCGGCTTTCTCGCACAACGTATCAGCATTGCGATACAGCGGGGAAATGCCACCAGCATCCTTGGTACAATGCCTCAAGGGCCTATTTTAGATTTAAGCTAGTTATTAATTTCGTTTACGTAGTACCACTGTATATATCTTGTATGTAAATGAATAAAGTATTAATAAAAATCCATACTAATAATATTAATAAAAAAATATAAATGCGAATGTGCGTCTGTCTGTTGCTGCCTGCGTGAAGACGCTTAAACCGCTAAACCGATTTAGTTGAATTTAAATTTGGTATTCACTCCCTTGGATGGACAGGATAGATTTTGAAATCATCCCTTAAGAGCCTGCAGCAAGCTCGGCCGAATTTCACCTTCCCATACAAACCGAGTTTGGTTCTCATTTTAAAACTGCGTGTTAGATTGTAATGAAACTGCACATACAATGAGATGAGGTATATCTAGTTCTGTAATTAGTTTGTTTGTAGTTATATTTTTTATTTTAACTTTTATCTGAAGCTACATAAACTAATTACAGGCATAGATATACCTTATCCTATTGTAAGTACAAAGTTTCAGAGCAATCTAGTTAGTCGTTTTAAAATGAGAGCGTAACTACGTTTACATTGTATGGAAGTTCCGCATAAGATTTTTAACGTCAAACTACAATAGCGCCTAATATGTGTCGTTTTCAAGCAAAAGGTACCACTTTGTCGCTTACCATAAGGACGCTCGGACAGGTTATTCGTATAAAGATACAAGCACATTTCGTCCTTATGGTAAGCGACAATGTGGTACCTTTTTCTTGAAAACGTCACATATTGTTACGAATTCACTGCGTACTCTGTACTCCTTATTCTTTCTTATTTGATTCACATCTACCCAATACTTAAAATACAATTTGATTATTAATATTCAATACTTTGAATATTATTACCAATTAGTTCTGTAATGTACTATCCAATTGGAATATAATTCCATTTTCTTATTGGATTAAAATTCAAGTTGGTTCTAGCAGGGGTGCGAATCTCCTTGCTTCGGGCAATTTGTTATTTAACAATTTTAACGCATATCAGTGAAAGAACATGGGTCAAAATCATAAAAATAATTAATGCAAATAAAAAAATCATTTATCCATATTTAAATACATTTTATCGTATTTTTATAAGTCTTCATTTTTAGTTTTAATGTGTGTCGATAGATGGCAGTGAATTTACTGTGGTTACAAAATATACTATGACAGTACTGCTCTATCTTATTATATCCTCTTTGGCTTCGGGCAAACTCGGCTCCGTTCGGCTCAGCATTGCTCCGAGCAATTATTAGGGTTGGCACAACTTGACGTCCCTTTGCGTGCACGACCACAGATAAGATAATGACTTGAATTTTGACAACCCTAAATAGCCGAAAAGGATGGTACCATATATTAGAAAGGAATAGCATGATTCGACCCTGAACCGCTGTCAAACTTCGGTATTGTAGGAAGTTTCCTTTCCGTCCGGTAGTACTACATATAAAAATATATTCTTTAAATTAGTTTTTATGTACTTATACCTTAAGTAATTTTTTAAGATTAATGTGATTTATACCTAATTTATCAACTTATGTATTATTTATTCTGTGGTTCTAGGCAGTACTTAAACTTGAACATTCCAATTAGTTTTTTTCTATTCAATACTAGATAACCTATAAAATATCAATTGGTACTATCCAATACTTGAAATGTTTCCAATTAATTGTATCCAATACTTTCAATTGCGAGAATTGTGTCTAGAGAAAAGAAAAGTCTGCAACGACTTTGATAGCAACAGCAGTGCAAGTGTTAATATTAAACTTCAATCTTCTATGAAATTATGACGTATAAATAACACTTGCACTGCGTATGCTATTAAAATCGTTGCACTTTCTTGGTCTCACACTAACTGCTCATATTCAAAATAAATAATTATAAATAGTGGGAATAAAGAGCAGATACGGCGGATACGGTCAAGTCAATACTTACTGTCCGCGAGCCAATTCCGTGCATTCGGAGGTCGGGGAAGTGGGGGGGTGTCACCATCACTCTCTCATGACGCCCAACATTCCTAACATTCCTCAGCCGTGCACGGAATTCGCGCGCGAAATGTACTTTTTTTGTCTGTCTTTTAAATTGTGAATCGTCTATGCGCGCGATATTGTCGACCTCCTGGCGGCTTTATTGGTCACTTGAAAGATGTCAAATTGTATTTAAAAAAAAAAATTCTGTCAAGTCTAGCGCGATCAACGCTTTTATTTTCCCAACCACGCACCTCTTTGACATAGGGGACAATATATAGGTAAATAGTATCGTTGGAAAATGAAAAAAAATTATATAAAATTTATTCCTTTATTTATCAGTAAGGGAGAAAACATTTGAAATTTGAATCTTAAAAAACTTCAAATTCATGCATTTCATAAAAATAATGATAGAATGTATTTACAAAGTAAAACTAAAATGTTCTTAGTCTACTTTTCATTTAAATTACATTGCTTAATATAATTATACTACCGAAGGCACGGGATTGAATGTTATACAAGTGTTGTGCCCAAATCCACGCAGTACAATTTTAAATAATAATACAATAATGTAAAAATTGGAGCGGAACTTAAACATTTCATAGGAAATTATATGTAAAAGAATAGGCCACTGGAGGACTTCTCTCTGTCAAAACTTGATAAAAATTGCGCTAAATATCCAAAAATATTACTATAATCTTCTTCAGTCGCGTAAAAAGAGGGGGGGGGGGGGGGTTATAGTTTTAAAAACAAAGAACCTATCCTGAAAAATACCAATATTTTGAGAACAAGTCCATAGCAGTGAAAATTGACAATATCTACACAATTTTGTACTTAATAGAAGCTAGGCATTTAATTATCTAATATATAGAGACTGCAAAGGAAGCACGTATTATGTACTTATTACTGTAACTAGTAATACACATTTATCACTAATCTTCCAATATTTCAACCGTCTACAACCGGCTTGGCATTCCCATTTCTTGCACATTGGCACTCAAGATGACACAAAATATCAAAACTATCATCTAAAATAAACTAAGTAAATTACGAAGATCATTTTCTCGATCGTTTATTTACATCAACAGTGCCGGAAGTTTCATAAACTTATTAACAGTAAAATATATTACAAAATAACGCGGAATTTTATTTTCTAACAAAATTGAGCAGTGGTCCAGTGTTAAACAAAATTTAATTCTTTTTAAAGCAAAATGGAATGATGAGATCTAACCGTAATTAAATCTAACTACTTGGAAACACCATATAAAAGAGGTGGTCGGGAAAAAAGAAACTGGCAGTGTCGTGAGCCCCACGCTCTTTGATTTAAAAATAAATTAGAACAATAAATAATAATCTCAATGAGTAATGCATGTAACTCGAACCCGATCTGGTGATGTGCGAATGAAGCCACCTCTTTACAAAATGGCGGACAATGGAAGCAATCATGGAATGGTTCCGAACTTTGTAAACGTCTTTTATTAAATTATAACGCTGATATCGAGATCGGCCGTTTCTTCTGAAGCTAGCTAGACTGTTGACAGGACCTTGGCAATGATCATTTTATAAAAGCGATTTAAAAAAAAAACACGCACGAACACGGCCATCCTGACATTGTGAGGGAGAGACGAGCCTGCGTACCCCAACTCAGTAGCAGTAACTTGGATTTTTAGAAGTACCAATAAAATACCATAAAAAATATCAAATGAATATCAGAAAACGACGATCTCGACTCAACTTACAATTTCCACTTAACATAACTTAAAAACGAATTAAAAACATACGCACTACATACATTTAAACTACTACAGTGTTTATACTAAGGAATCACACATAAATAATTTTCGTTCACTTCGCTATGCATTATCCTCATTAGCGAAAAATACACTTTTTTTGTTCATTTATCCTTCAGATGAATGAATGAAAACACGGTTTATTTAAAACAATTACATTAAAACATTTAATAACACAACAACTGTATCAAACATGCTTTAGTCATGACCTACGATGTATTTTTGCGACACATTAATATGAAAATGCATTACTTTAAAATGTATTCAGCATTTTTATTAAGTTACTAAAATGATAAGAACCTTAGTGTATCAATAATCTATAGGCATAGGCACCATTGACATTCATTAAGCTTATAGCCCCAACAAGTTTGTCACGCACCAAAAGCAAAAAATGCTTTTTTGAAGCAAAAATACATCGAAAAATCGCATCAAAACAGTTCGCATAAGCAATTTTATTCTACTCAGAGTCATGGTTATACAGATCAACCTGCTTGAGGTACCATGAGATTTCACTACTGCTGACTATTATTACCACAAACTTTTACTTGAATATAAAATACCAGTTAAAAACTGTATATGTATTACTCTAGCTTTTGTGGAAATGCATATTGTTACCATGTAGTATACAGGCTGTCCTCAGCCATTGGACAAACCCTGAAATCCCACGTAGGATTACTTCTCAGGAATATTTTTTTTTAATTAGTACGAAAGAAAAAAAAAACAAACAAAACTTATTTCCAATAATCGACAACAAAGAGAAACATACTGTATTAATGGCATTAATCATTGGCAGTGCTTTTGACAATTTGTTCGAAAATGTGCGGCAATGATGACATATGTCAAGTCAGAATCTTATTAATGTCACAAATATAAAAGATAATGAAAAAAGTCGAAGGTTTCATACTATTTATTACCTTAGGAGCTACTAACACATACAGGTGCTCCAAAGACTTCCAGTTCCTTTGTTTTTTGCTCATTAATATTGTTTAAAGTGTAATATCGATAGCTCTATTATACAATAATCTAATGTGGTAGTGTGCAGTGAATGAAGAATTAATCTCAAAGCGTGTTTAACCACCATTTTGGAGTCAAAGGCCGGTAGTCCACGTGCTTCTCGTAAAATCCAGCTATCGGTTTTACGAGACAACTACAACAACCACCGAACAGCGTCGTGCTCTAAGAGCATTTATTTTGTTCCTACCCTTTTACGTGACATTGGCTACGGGCAACACCGCCCTCAAGTCCATCAAGAAAAGAAAAGAAAAGGTGCTCCAAAGTAAAAAAATCGTTATGTTAATTTCTTCGTAACCGCTACACAGGTTGTTATGATACTTTGTATACTGGTCCTAAATACCCTAATGCATATGTACATTTCGGCTGTGTCCAATGGCTAAGGGGCAGCCTGTATATTATAGAAGGCATCCTACTTCTTTTAATGGTTTTAGTTCTAAAAACAAGTTTGTGGCATACCCGTCAATATGAAGTCGCTTTAAGTGATTAAAATTTTCTCACATTTTTTTTCATCAAGAAAAGAAATAGAAGAGATAGTAAAGTAAAATACACAACACTTCAAAAAGTGGGTATTTTCAAATAATTGATTTTAAAAAAGAGAAGTAGTATTTTTGATAAAAAAATAAAGCAGTATTATAGTATTCCAACTAAAAGCGACGTTATACTAACGGTCGATTTAAATTTAATTCTTTTTGGTCCGAAAGATGTCCAACACTACAGTCTTACAATCAATCCTTAAACATATGTTTTTAATATATCTGTTAAATCTATAACATAACATTCAGTCATTATTGTAGATAAATCTTATCCAATAAGATATTTCTTCTAAACTCGCTAATGAAATAGGAAGTCAGAACATTTCACTGCATTGATATAAGTTATAAAATAAAGAAATCCATACGTATTGTACATTGTAAATCGGTATACCTACAAAACCACAACATATTACAATCTGCTGGCCCAAACATACGTTCACAATTTTTTGTACCATGCTGATAATTTAAACGAACGTTTGCGTTCGTGTATCAAAGCTAAAGGATATTTTATTTTATTTTATAAGATAGCACGTTTAACATTTTGTAAAAGATGCGAGTAAGAAAAACGTTATTAAAAATTATTTGTCAACGTATTTTTAGCCACCCTGTAATTATACAGATTTGTAAAATTAATCTTCCAAATCCAAGATTTACCTACAAAAGTATCGTTTAGATGTAGATCGCTTCAGTGGCGCCCTTGTTGGTCTGCTGCATGTCATTGGGCGAGAGCGCAGCGCGGTCCGACCAATCAGAGTGCGGGGATTGTGTGAGCGGCGTCTGCGGCGACGGCGTCGACCAATGATCGGGCGACTCGGGCGATGGCGTCGGGAATGTGTCGCCTATGCCCCAGCCACCGTATAGTCCTACAAAAAATGGAAATTTTAGTGATATTAAAATTGTCAGTCAAACCTAAAAATGTCACGTTGACATTATTGTTCGTTAGAGATATAACATTTAACACAGGCATTTTGAATTTTATGTGAAATAAAACGTGCCTGATATTGACTAAATTTAGAGAGGTCTGCATCAAACAGAGATCTGATCTCGCTATCGCTTAAAGAAACAGAGAACTTGTATGAACATTTTGTCGTGAAAGAGACACAACAAATCTATTGAAAAAGCAGCTTTAAGTTGTAAACATAAAAATAATAGTTATCCAAGTCAAGTTCACGGTTCGAAGGTAAGACTTTACAGTCCAAGCGTACTAAAGGGGCCCACTGATTATCAGTCCGCTGGACGATATCAGCCTATCAGTTAGAACAAAAGTTTGACAGTTCCGAACAACTGACAGGCCGATATCGTCCGGCGGAGAGGTAATCAGTGGGCCTCTTAACTCTACGTTCCTTCGCAATCTTATTTATCTTCGGTTATACTTCTACATTTGAATTTCTAATAATTTCTAATAATCTCCTACGGCTCGCGGACCGTTAGCTTTGGCCTGCGGAAGCAGAAGTGAATGCCTAGCCTTCGTGACAATTAGGTATTTGACTACTAGTCAAATCAGTTTCTTTTTTCGAACTGTCAAAACGATTTTGCTACTATGGAATGTATATGAAACACTAGCATGTGACGTCACAATCATATTACCTGCTCTTTATAGTTTTATACGGGTTTTAAAATAGTAATTGTGTCTAAAATAACTGCTGTCTACGTTTCTCTATTAATCTAATCTTCTGGTGCTTTATTTCATGCATGGTCACAAAATAAATAGTTAGTACTAGGTACAGAATATTCGCTCTCTAACATAACGCGTCTATTACGACAGATATGACCGCTAGGTGGCGCATGCGCGAACACGCGTCCGCTCCGTAGCGGAGCGCGGCAATTACTATGGCTAGACACCAGAATTGGGGGCGGCCTTGTACTTGTAGCGGCGCGACAAAATCGCGGAGTGAGTCACGCCTGGCATGGTGTAAAATAATTTATTTTTAATAGTAAAATACCTTATAGTGGGAGATAATTACCTGACATAATGTTAGTGATAGCGGGGTGCTGCGCGCCCTGCACTTGCCCCAGCGCGGCTGCGTGCGTCATCACCGCCTGCAGCTGCGCGTTATGCTGCGATGTGGCGCCTGAAAACACAGTTAGTTAGTTCGGTCACAGGGCGGACACGATATACATAAAAAATCACTCGCGTTTCTATGTGTGAACGGCACGTCTGTACACGCGGCATGCGTCATAGTGTGAGTAAGTTGCTTAAAAACATTACTGAGCGGCCGGCAAACGGCCGTCAATCTGCTGTCGCGGGAGGTAATTCGAGTCAGGGTGGGGCGGTGTGTGGCCGTTCTGTATGATAATACTATTACTTATTCTGTGGTTCGGTCATACAAATAAAGGCAAATAAAGATATCGAAAACTGCTTTTATTAGGCCTACGGAACTAGTCTATATTTTGATTCGTATTGTTTTAATGGACATTACTAGAACTGCGAAAATATTAAGACCGCAGCAAGCTCGGTTCTCCATACAAAAGTAGTAACGCTCTCATTTTAAAATGACTGGCTAGATTGCTCTGATACTTTGTACTTAAAATAGGATAAGGTTTATCTAGTCCTGTAATTAGTTTCAGATACCATATTTAAAAATTACAGCAAATTAAATTTTTTTATACGAAATTTGCTCTATTTCGTTGTATCTCTTCTTCCTAGCCGCTTCCGGCAATGGCGACCCCATTAACAATTCTTATCCGGATTATGAAATTCCCTAATGTTGCTCGCAAAACCAAACTTTGTCTTGAAGATGCGGTCACAGGATGCGCAATGGACTCGACTGGACAACTCCATTTGTTGTATATACTAGAGCTATATAAACTAATTACAGACCTAGATATACCTCATGTCATTGTACGTGCAAAGTTTCATTAAAAACCAACACGTAGTTTTAAAATGAGAACGAAACTCCGTTTGTATGGGAAGGTGAAATTCGGCCGAGCTTGCCGGGGACTCATAAATGAGACGGCAAGGTACTCACTTAAATGCGCGAGAGCGGAATAAGCTGCCGCGTCTAGTTGGTGCTGGTGCGAATGGCGTAGGGCCGCCATGTGGGCCGGCGACGTGGGCAAAGATGGCCGCGACTTGCCGGGCGAGGGCGAACCTGGAACATACACAAGTGTTAATAAAATATAGACAAAAATATAATCTCAAGACTGCGGAAGGCAATAAATCGTAGGTAGTCTTTTTTGGGGATAAATTTGAGAAATCACGTTAGAATATGGTATTTGACAACAAATTAAATCGGTTTCTTTTTTTGAACTGTCAAAACGATTTTGATACTATGGAATTTATATGAAACACTAGCATGTGACGTTAATCAAATTACCTACTCTTTATAGTTTTATACGGGTTTTAAAATAGAAATTGAAACATAAAGAGGGTATTTACGAGCCTGTGTGGTGAAAATAAATTTAAAATTGTATCATAGTAAGTATAAAATTCACAGAGGTCGTTATTCATTAGGCATATGTAATATAAGGTTTTCTCAGACTAACCTATCTATTTATCTCTACTTTTACTCAAATTATTCCCGCGCTAAAAACCCCGATGTATGCTAATTTCAAAATCTCGCTGCCATTGATTTTGTTGTTGTGTGCGTGACTTCAACTCTCGTTCCGATACCTATAAAAAGATCAGATCACTTACCGATATAGGCGTGCGGCGAGGTGGTGTGGTTGCTGTGGGTCGGCGAGTGATTAGAGTATGGTGGCGACAGGGTGGGCGCGCCGCCGCCGTACGACTGCTGGAGCGACTGACCCGTCTGTAAACAAACATATAGTTAATATTTGAAACTGATATTTTTGTTTTAAATCGATAAAGTACAAAGATATAGATTCGAACAGAGCCCGAGTTTCTCACGCACGTCTCATCTAGAGGGGCCTCGGTATGGGCGTTTCGTTGCTCAGAGGCAGCTCGGTGTAGGTCAAGTCTCGCATTCTGTACATACCTTAACGCAGTCCTCGTAGCTTGGCGGCTGCTTGTGCGTCATCAGCTGCTCAATGCCTGCGAACTGCGCCATCGCGTTCGAGTACAAAGACGTCGCGTCGTACGGTGACGGCAAATCCTGGAATAATATTTATTAGTTAAACTTTGTGGCTAAAACTTTGGTTTCCTAGGAAAGCGGCGCCGTCATATACAGCTCACTACTTTAGGTAGACTTGTAGTACTCCTTTGTATGGGCGATGAGAAAAATTAGTTTCATGTAATTGTTTTTTCAGTTTTGTTTTTAAATGTATTGTTAACTTTTTTTTTCTACTAGAGGTTTTTTAGTAATATGCTGAGTATCCTATTGTAATTCACGGTATTTCATTGCAATATTCATCATATATTTGTATAAAATGACTAGTAAAATATGCAATCTACAAACTAACCTATACAAGCTCGTACAAAAACACTCAAAGGTGATATTATTGGCCGGTACTGTAGCGGACGCAAAAAGACGGCCGTCTTTACGGTGACGACACGTGGGAAGTTCCACGGCGTCATAACACACCGTCGGCTACCAACGTCAAACGAAACGTGGACGAGAAAATGGACGACCATGATTTAGCTTCAATAATTTAATCGGAGTGCGTTTATTCAAATCTCGTGGTACAGAAGGTGCATTTGTGATTTTAGTCTGGCTTCACCGCTATCAAATAAAACGTTCTCGAAACTATCGACACCGTCAAGACGGCCTTCATGCAAATGGCGGCACCGCTTTTTGGAACATATTTGCGGGCACATGTTTACGGATGTATTTTACCCATAAAGAGAAGTGTACCATTGGTGAATGGAATAATAGGTACGAGTACGGTAGAAACATAATGCCTACCAAGGAAACGGCTTGTAAATTTTGGTAAACACATGTACGTCATAATATTTTCGGAGTTAACCCTACATCTACAACTAAAACAAGCGTCACAGTTTTTTATACGTTAAATTAAATTGCAAGGGACTTGGTTAACACCAATGACAATCCGAGTAGGCTGAAAAGGTGGCAAATACTGCGGTAAGACCAGAGGCACTAGAAGATAAATTAGTAGTCAAGATATTCTACTCTCAAAACCCTTAAAAAGACAGAACATCTGATTATGGCTAAAACAGCCGATTGCAGATAAAATGAGAAAAAATAAATAACGCGAGAAACTTCGGAGAAAGCGCAGCACACCTCTGAGCCACTCACGCCGGTGTTGCGCCTGGCCGTCTTTACGATGGCGCATCAGGTGCCCATCTAGCGAGTGGCGAGTAACCGCCTTCCTCAATAACACTGTATGTCACAATGTTATGGCAGGTGTCCGGAACTCTTTGCAATAGCCAAGTTTTTTTTTCCACCCAAATTTAAATTATAGACCAATACTCTTTCCATATTCTCTACAATAGCTTCCAATGCCTGCTGAAACCGGTTCACGGATATCTATTGATGTATCCGTGAATAGGTTCCAGCAGGCGTTCTACATGACATCAAAGCTCTCCAAACGGCCTCTACGTGTTGGATCTATATCCCCACGCCTTATAAGTGACCGGGCTTAACAACCAGAGTTTGTAACGGAGATACAAATAATAATAATAATGAATAGATAATTTACCTGTAAATTTTGAAGTGGCGATTCTACTGGGCTGAGGCTGGAGCCGAGACTCTCCACGCTTTGTGGCACCTCTTGCGCCACCTTCTTGTTGTTTTTCTTCACACTGGGCTTCCTGTAAGTAAATAATTGATATATCATTATCAATTTGTCACATACAAATAGGAATTATTACGCGAAACTCAGGGCGAAAAACAGGGCGCCACTACCACAATCTGAGGGTCTATCGTGAAACAAGAAAATGTAGTTATCTAACATCTCTATCACTTGCATATTCGAGCGATAAAGAGGCAGATGGCAAATTTTCGGATTCGCGTTTCCCTGTAGGTCCTCTGTAAGCAAACCGCCTTGATGCATCAATGTCATATTTTATTATCTCTGATAACTTGTCAAAAACCTGTTAAAGGTACAGTATGTATAAGTTACTCTATGGTTTACTACAAAAGCCTAGTGGTGCACTGTAGTGGCAGAACATTGCAGTAATATCCCCTATTAAATCGACTAGTGAAGAGTTACTTATCTATAAGTGAGGTTGCAACATGAATAGCCGAATAAATCAGCTCAAAATTTCATATACTCAGCTTTCCAATATTTATAATAGGGATGTTGACTGACAGGTCGTGGCGTGTTTTTTTTTACTACAGTCAAAACGTCCCGATTGGTGTGCGAATCCCCAAAATATTTCATGAACTTGGACAGTTTGTGCAACTTACATTTTTAGAGATGGGCCAAATATGGATTTTGCCGAATATTCGGTTGGGTTAAAACTGCCTAAAACGCTGAACAAGTTCATTCAGGCCCGCGGTCTGCACTCATAACGTGTTTTTGACCCTTCTCCTCCCGACTGACCGGGAATGTTTATTCAAACAAACATGGAAACGTCTCATCGCGATCTGATCGCGAAGTGTTCGGTGTCCGCGTTAACTAGCGGACACCCTTAAAAAATCTGTTTATTCGGTAAATATTCGGCAGTTCGAACCGAACTATTCGGTTGAATACGAATTGAAAAATAAGACGAATATGCCGAATACCGAAAAATTACTGAATATTCGGCCCTATCTCTCTAATCTTTACTATCGGCCCTTAGCAGGGTTTCTACAAAATAGTACACTAACCGTCTTATCTGTGAGTGTTGCATATTGTTGTTGTCATAGTCCTGGGGGCTCTCGGGGCCGGCCTTGGCGCGCGGCTTCTTCGGCTTGCCCTTGGCCGAGCTGATCACCGTCGGCTGGCTGATCAGCTGTGGGTGCGGGTTTGGAGATTCTGTGGGAGAAACACAAGGTCAAAATGGGACAACGCATTTCAAACTATTTTTCGAAATATTTGTGTTTCATCTTGACCACAGATAAAAGTGGCGTAGCCATTGCCGCAAAGACTACAGAAATAGAACGCTAGCTCTTATAATAATTGGTCTAAAAGCGGTTGAGCTTAGTGCAGAACCAGAGTTAAATGGCGTTGGTTAAAGGCTAAATAGTGGCACGCCTGCGCGCTCATGCTTAAGTCGGACGGACAACATCTGTATGGTGAATCAACTTTTAGAACACTTGATTACGTGTCCCTAGACTCGATAGCAAAGAAATATCGATTTTTTTAAAACCATGTTGATTTTTTTTTACTTTTTTGTTTACATGGGCATTATTAGATCCATAACTAGTAATTTACACATTAAAATTAACAACTTGATCAGATAGAAGTTAAATTTTGTACGGTAACGCAGCGGAATATTTTTTCTCATACAAAAATCAGGGACACACCATTTTTGTATTTTTCCGCTGCGTTACCGTACAAAATGTAACTTTTATATGATAAAGTTGTTAATTTTAATGTGTTAATTAAATACTTATGTATCTAATAATGCCCGTGTAAACAAATAAAGTAAAAATATCAACATGGTTTTTGAAAAATCGTTTTTTTTTTTTGCTAGGGAGCTAAAGCAAGAAATCAGTGTTGTAAAAGTTTGGTCACATCTCGTAGCAGACGGTGCACGTGGTCCTTGATCTCCCGGTTGGACATCGCGTCCACAACTAATTGGCGAGACTTAACAGAGGACTGACGAAAAGTGTCTGTATTTTCGTATACTCACGCATAACATGATGATGCTGCGGCTGTGGCCTTGGACAATGCTCATCCAGCAGTCTTACTATGTCGTCGTGCATTCTCTCTTGGGCCACGTCTCTTGGAAGACGGTCCATATGATCCGTGATCTCCCGGTTGGACATCGCGTCGAGCAGCGCGCGGCAAGCGCCGTACGAGCCTTCGCGAGCGCCGAGGAAGAGCGGTGTTTCGTCCTGCGAATATAAATAAATATTATAGGGACATTCTTACATAAATTGTCATTGTCAAACTTCGGTTTTGTAGGAAGTTTCCTTTCTGTACGGTAGTACAGTTATATGTTTGTTATGTTGTTATATGTTTGTTGTGTGTGACGAGAATGGATAGGATAAGGAATGAGTATATGAGAGGAAGCCTGAAAGTTGCACCCATAACAGAAAAAGTAAGGGCAAATCGCCTAGCATGGTACGGGCATGTGATGCGGAGGGATGAAAGTCATGTGACGAGAAAAGTATTAAGAATGAATGTGGAGGGAAGTACGAGGAGAGGAAAACCGAGGAAAAGGTGGATGGACTGTGTGAAAGATGATATGAAACTAACGCAAGTGAATGATGAGATGACGGGTGACAGAGATGTATGGAAGAAAAAGACATGCTGCGCCGACCCCAAGTGAATGGGACAAGGGCAAGCGAATGATGATGAGTACAGTTATATGTTTTGTCTTGTCTTGTTAAATTAAGTTCAATGTATAGTAACCTAGCTATAACTTACATGTTTGGTACACCTGTTAATGTAAGTTAGTCGATGAATAAATAAATGATAAATAAATTATTTATTCTGTGACACTAGATGTATTTGCGTACCTTGTCATCTTGGGCGTCTCTATTCGCGCCGTGCATCAGCAATACGTTGACCGCATCCACGTTGTTCACCGCGGCGGCCCAGTGCAGCGCCGTCTTGCCGCTGTTGTCCGCGGCGTTAATGTCGGCGTCGGCGTTGATCAGGTCCTCCACCATGCCCTCGATGGCCAACCTGAACAGAAAAACAATATGAACAACGATAAATCTATACTAATATTAAAAATGCGAAATTGTGTCTGTTGCATCTTTACGCTTAAACCGCTGAACCGATTTAGTTGAAATTTAGTATAGAGATAGTTTGAGTCCCGGGGTACATAGGCTCGTTTTTATCGCAGAAGTCATCCTTTAAGGGGGTGAAAAAGGCGGTGGAAGGTTTTATGGGAAATCGATAAAAAGCAGAATGGATAAAAAAAGCTACCCAAACTAGCTATCCACGAAGACGAAGTCGCGGGAAGCTAGTCTTTACTAAAACCAGGTAACTTCTGTCACTTTGTTATACTCTTTTTGGATACGCTAGAAACAAAAAACAATGATAAAAATTCAATTATAGTACGAATCTTCGCAAATGATTTTTACGCCTAAGACCCTAATTTGTTAAACAAAAGCTATTGTTTCTTTTGGCGCGCAGACACAATGGCACGCGCTCAGTTACAATGGCCGGCTTGCATAAAAGAAACGATGGCTTTTGTTAAACAGATTAGAGTATTAGGCGTAAAAATAATTTGAGAAGATTCATACACCAAGTCCAAGTTGTACTAGCATATGGACGAAACAAATAGTAGTATATGTTATAAAGTCTCTAGGGACAAAACCAGTGTTTTCATCTTCCTTTGATTTGTATATCGTAGCTCAATAACTTTTATATCGAGCACAGGAAACACAGGAGTAACCAATATCAACGGAGTCATTCTGTTAGTTGGCGTCGGCGTGGCATCTTTAGTTTGCCAAAGGACTGTCTCATTTCAAACATAGACAGAGATAATCATACTATCTTTGTCTTACACTCACACCCAAAAAAAGGATGAGTATAGTTTTGTTGGTTCTTATTTACTAGTAGTAGAGACGTCTAGAAGGGTCTTACCTAGCGGCCAGTATCAACGGCGTGGTCCCATCGTGCATCCTAGCATTGAGGTTCGTGGCCCTGTTCCGCAGCAGTATCTGGAACACGCCCATGGCGTCCGCGGCCACGGCGGCGTGTAACGGCGTGCGGCCAGTGTTGTCCTGTGAGTTGGCGTCGGCGCCAGCGTCTAACAGGCGCTTGGCGGCGTCAGAGCGGGCGTATCTGTGATGAAACGATATGTGGAACATAATAGGGATGTTGAATTTTATAACAATTCTCTAGTAATGAACAATTTTTCACAGTAATGTGGATTTTAAAATAATATATGGAAATAATACAAAAATACAGGACCTGAAAGAATTTACCAAAATTACCAAAATATTAACCATATTTTTTCGATTATAAATGAATAGAATAGAATAGAATAGAAATTCTTTATTTGCCAGAATACGTGTATAAGATGACAACAGAAAAGGTTTACATGTATCAGTATTCAATCGAGGACACGACATGCAAATAATTGACAATTTAATAATTTTAACATAAAATAAAGTACAATATAGAAAATATTACGACAGAAATGAAAACAGTGGGTATTTTTTCCTGTAAAAAAACTAATAATAAGTTGGTAACAATTTGAACATTAAATAATAAAATGTCCATGAATAAATAAAACTAATATCGATAAGTTAAAATTTTTATATAAAAAGTCAAATTACAAAATGGATGTCGTGTATAATTTATTTAAAAGTCATTGGGAAAATAATTTAATAATAAGATGCCAAGAGTATCTTTTAATTAGTTAGTATTAAGTTGCAGTGCCCTTACAGGGTTCATAGCTGATCAAAATTCTTATGTAATACCATATTATGTACCTATGAAGGCAATAAATGACTGAATACTGAATACTGAATGATACTATCATCGCCGATAGTGTAGAGGATTCATCAGAGAAATAAGCATGACTCACCTAGCAGCCAAATGCAAGCTGGTTTCTCCTGTTTTATCCATAGCTGCGTTCAACTGTGCGCCCTGCGCGACAAGCTCCGATATGATGTGGGCCGTCTGTTCGTCCTCGGCGTCCGATCCGGTGTCGAGCCCGCCGCCCCGGACGGCCGCCACCATGAGTGGCGTCATGCCGAGCGGGCCGCGGGCGTCCACGTCTACATGTCCGTCGTGCTGAAATAAGGCAGTGGTCCGAATTTGATAGTATGCCACGGCGGAACTTGCCGAAAGTACAAAAAAGAAGAAAACGGGACCATTTTACCCATCTGATACTGAAATAGTAGTTATGGCAGCAGTTATATTTACTGGTTGATACGGAAAAGCGAAAGTGGGGTCTTCAAGAGTCCCTGGCAAGCTCGGTTCTCCATACAAACGTAGTTACGCTCTCATTTTAAAACGACTAGCTAGATTGCTCTGAAACTTTGTACTTTCAATGGGATAAGGTTTATCTAGGTCTGTAATTAGTTTATGTAGCTTCAGATACTATAGTAAAAAAATACAGTAAATTATAAATTTTTCTCAACTGGCAACAGCTCTGCTACGACTAAGTAGCTGAACATTGTAAATTGTGAGATTTTAGACAAATTCTTAAAGAGCCTTTAACAATATCTATGAATCAATCTGTACAAAAATTCTAAATGCAAGAAAAGTAAACTTACGATAGCTGGCGGCGTCATCATGCTAGGAGGCACCCGGATATCCGCCGCGTCGAGGTGCTGCTGCGTCCAGACCCTGGAGTCATGCCCAGCCTCTTCATAGTCCGTGATCACAGTGTGGTCCGACGCGTAGCCTCCTGGCGCGCCGTTAGAATCCCCAGGACCTCGCAAACGTTTGGCCCTTGGCGGTGCCAAGCCATCGTCGTCATCGTCCGACCAATGCGGAGGACCCATGTGCCCGCCATTAATGTCCACGTCGATACAACCCATGGAACCTTTGTTCAAGTTCCTCATCTCTTGACCGTCCGGGCCGCGGCGACGCGAGCGGCGGCGGGTCGAAGAATTGTTCCGGATAAACCCTTCCGGGAACCATGTTATACCGGCCGCTCGCTTCCTCTGAGCCGTTACAAGCACACCGATCAATAATCCAGCCAGTAACACAAGTATCACTCCGATAAACACGTATTTAGAGTTGGTGGGAGGCTCAGATTCTGGCCCCGCCGGCACACCCTTCACTTTGAAGATGGGGAATGCGTTGGATAAAGGATGTTTAGACGCCGTAGCCGCTAAAAACTCCGCAGCTTCGTGCGCTGAGAAGAAACACTCAGATCCCGTGCATTTTCTGTTGTCTATCTCTAAAAACACTTGCACGCCGCTCTGTACTTTCTCCATGAATATGATCTGGTGGGTTTTGGCGACCTCCGTATCTTGCAAGCCGATGTCTTGCGTCCGGGACCAGGGGCGAACCATGTCGTTACCCAAATGGTCCTTCTTGATCCTGACCGTGGTGCGCAGCTGATGGCCCAAGTCTCGCAGGAAAGCGACGGAGTTCTCTTTGAATTCGTTGATGTCCATGAGGAGTATGACGGACATGACGCCGTCGGCGAGGTGCGGGGGCAGCTCGTTCTCGCAGTCCAGCCCGTCCCAGTTGCACTCGGCGTTGTTGCATCCGTAGTCGCAGTGGCCGTTGGCGTAGTGTTTCTGGCAGTAGGCGTCGTAGATCGGGTTGCATCGGTTAAGGGACTTCTCGCAGTCGCGTCCGTCGAAGAGGCACTCCTGGGTGTTGCAGGCCTCGTTGCACTCGCCGTTCATGAACACCTCCCAGCACCGGATGCCGACGCTGGCCGCGGTGCAGTTCGCCCACGGGTTGATGCCGAGGGAGCAGTCGTTGCCGTCGAACTCGCAGGCGTACGTGTTGCACTCCTCGTCGCAGTTGTGGTCGCCCTGTTTCTGCTTGCAGCCCATCTTCACGCACTGCTCCTTCTGGTAGGACCAGTCGAGGCCGCCGTACCCTCCTGTCGCGTCCGGGTCGTAGTGGTCGCAATTCTTGCCGGTGTGATGGTTCGGGCAGTAGCAGATGTAGTCTCCAGGCTTGTCTATGCATCTGGCCTCGGGGTGATTGCACGGATTGCTGAGGCACTCGTTCATGGAGTCTATTTCGCAGTTGACGCCGGACAGGCCCCGCGGGCACTCGCATATGTAGCCGCCTATTTCGGAAGTGCGGCAGTAGCCGCCATTCTGGCAAGGGTTGGAGTCGCAGGCGTAGCCGGAGTACTGGCAGTCTTTGCCGTGGAAGCCGTCCTTGCACAGGCACTCGTGGCGCCCCTGTATGGCGGTGCAGATGCCTCCATTCTGGCAGGGGGAGTTGGCGCAGAAGTTGACTTTGTCGGCGCAGTGTCTGCCCATGTAGCCGGGCTTGCAGTTGCAGTGATAGTCGTTGATGAGTTGGACGCAGTCCTGCGTGCCGGGGCTGGCGCAGGGGTCGGAGAGGCACTCGTTGATGTCGCCCTCGCATCGCGGGCCGACGAAGCCGGGCGGGCATTTGCACTCGAAGCCGCCGACCTTATCTATGCAAGTTCCGTTATTATGGCAGGCGTCGTGCTTGCAATCGTTGACGTTGATCTCGCAGATCTTGCCGAGGGTGCCGAAGGGGCAGGAGCAGGAGAAGTTGTCGATGAGGTCGTGGCAGGTGCCGCCGTTCTGGCAGGGGTTGGGGAGGCAGTCGTTGACGTTGAGCTCGCAGTTCTGCCCCTGGAAGCCCTTGGCGCACTGGCACTGGTAGGTGCCGACGAGGTCGCGGCAGAGCGCGCCGTTTTGGCAGGGCGCGGACTCGCACTCGTTGATCTCCTTCTGGCAGTAGGAGCCGGTGTATCCGTCGAGGCAGTGGCAGCGGTGCGAGTTGCCGATGTCCTCGCATGTGCCGTTGTTGCACAGTTGTTTTAGCGGCACTCCTGTACGAGAGGACGATTATTAGTAATAGGTAATTCAAGTTAAGAAAATTCCATAGCGCTATCAAGTCACTTGACTCTTTGTCGGAATTTGGAAAGGATAAAAAAAGTCTAGACTTCAATAATGCTGCACAGACCTCAAAAATATTCATATCATAATAGAGTAGTTGTCATTTAGGGATGAATGTGGGGGTGTTTACGATAGGTACCTTTTCTGAAAGACGCGTCCTTGCACGACACCATCTCTACGTCGCACAGCTTGCCGGACCAGCCCGGCGCGCACGTGCACGTGTACTGCGGGCCCTTCTGCGAACACGTAGCGCCGTTCTCGCACGGGTTTCCCTCGCACCTGGGGATAAGGGTTAGGTTAGCTTGGCAGGTGTCGGAAATCGTAGGATGTTACAGAGAACATTCAACATATCCAACACACAATCTTAACTGGACAAGACTGATTACAAATCAGTAGGTTAGGTTACCAATCAACGAAGGATTCAAAATGCTTCCCAGTGTATGCATACGGGCAGGGACCGGCGTATTAACACATTCACTGCCCCCAACGCACATGTGCGTTCACCGTCATACAAGTTTGTTCCTAGGCCACGCCCCCTGGCAGTGAATGCGTTAATAGGTGACGTGTCTATGTGTAAAAACTGACAATGTGTACTTACCAGTCGACGAAGGACTCGCAGTGCTTCCCAGTGTACCCGTACGGACAATGACAGGCGTAGTAGGTGACGTGGTCGTGACAGGTGGCACCGTTGTCGCACGGCGAACTGTCGCACATATTGATGCGGAATTGACAGTTCGAGCCCGTGTAGCTGGAAAACATGTCAATGTTAAACTTGTTGGATAATCAAATTTAATTTTGTTAGATAATATTTGATATATCACTTCATACACATTTTTTAGTTTAGATTTAGTTGAACGTAATCAGAAAGCGATAAAAATATGTGCCATTTTCAATCAAAAGGTGTCGGTTGTCAATAAGGCGCTATTTCCATACACCTTCAATTTGAATTTTGAAATCAACCTTATTGTTGACAAGCGACAATGTGGTACCTTTTGGTTGAAAATGTCACATATGAAGATGAAAAATTACGGCGTTACTAGACGTATGAAATCTAAGCCAAATTCGTGATCCCCGCTGTACGGCTCCGTATATTTTCCGGTAATTTCAGTTATTAAAAATTGGCAAAACATAGGGCGCCATCTTCTTCAAATCTGTAACTTGGAGGAATTTTTTTTGTTCACACTTTACACCTCTTCTGTGATTAATATATTTTTGTTAAATTCTGCAAAAAAGGAACTCAATTCAAATTCATGTTTTAACACTAAGGTTCAATTTTCAAAATTTTTGACATGATTTATAGTTCCCATTTGAAAAACTACGACCAACTTAGTCTGAGCTTACTTGACTTACTTTACTGATTTTTCTAGTAAAATTTCCTTACTTAATTAGTCGGTTCGTTCGTCTGACAGTTGATGCCGTATAAGCCAAGCTGACAGATCCAGTAGGCCACGTACTGAGGAGACTACCGACTGTTCTAGTAATATCTTACCCAGGCTGACAGCTGCAGAGTTGATGCCGTCGAGTCAGTGAATTCTTCGTCGTTCGTCTGACAGTTGATGCTAGAGAAACCGAGCGGACAGATCCAGTAGGCCACGTATTGAGGAGACTACCGACTGTTCTAGTAATATCTTACCCAGGCTGACAGCTGCAGTTGTACGAGTTGATGCCGTCGAGTCAGTGAATTCTTCGTCGTTCGTCTGACAGTTGATGCTAGAGAAACCGAGCGGACAGATCCAGTAGGCCACGTACTGAGGAGACTACCGATTGTTCTAGTAATATCTTACCCAGGCTGACAGCTGCAGTTGTACGAGTTGATGCCGTCGAGTCAGTGAATTCTTCGTCGTTCGTCTGACAGTTGATGCTAGAGAAACCGAGCGAACAGATCCAGTAGGCCACGTACTGAGGAGACTACCGACTGTTCTAGTAATATCTTACCCAGGCTGACAGCTGCAGTTGTACGAGTTGATGCCGTCGATGCAAGTCCCGCCGTTCATGCAGCTCGAGTCCGTGCAGTCTTCGTCGTTCGTCTGACAGTTGATGCCGGAGAAGCCGAGCGGGCAGGTGCAGGTGTAGGACGCCACGTACTGTTAAATTGATTACTTGTTAGATTGTACAGTCAAAGGCAAATATATCGATCCAGACAAATGACTCAAAAATATGTGAACACGACTTTATTGTCTAAGGTGTAAGAGCGTACACATATTTTTTAAACTTTGGGAATGTATATATATTTATGCCCTTGACTGTACATATAAAAAAACCAGTTTGGAACATCAACATACTAAAAAAACCGCCTTGATGCATCAATATCATATTTTATTATCTCTGGAAACTTGTCAAAAACCTGTTAAAGGTACATTATGTTACTCTATGGTTTACTAAAAAGACTGTACTCTGGTGGCAGAACATTGCAGTAATATCCCCCATTTAGACAGAACATACCTGGTTGCAAGTTGCTCCGTTCATACACGGCCGCGACTGGCACTCATCAATGTCGATCTCGCAAAGCTTGCCCGCGAAGCCGCTTGCGCACACGCAGTTGTAGTCGCCGATGCTGTCGAGGCATGTTGCGCCGTTCTGGCATGGGACTGCAGAGAGAGATAGAATGTTAACATATATCTATGGAATCTCGTGCTTAAGATTTATCGTCAAGCTTGGGACGAATATTGAAAGGGGATACAGACTAATTACAGACGGTTGATCACAAAAGTCAAATGTCATAGAAAAGAAGTTGGGTTTATTCCAAATATTAACTACTAGACTTTGCTCACGACTTCTTCTGCGTAGTTATTAATTTGGGTAGCTTATTTTTTATCAAATCTGCTTTTTATCGATTTCCCATACAAACTTCCACCCGCCTTTTCACCCCCTTAAAGGATGATTTCTGGGATAAATTCCCTGGGACTCGAACTTTCTCTATACCAAATTTTAACTAAATCTGTTCGGCGGTTAAAGCGTGAAAAGGTAACAGACAGACGGACAGACAGACACACTTTCGCATTTATAATATTAGTATGGAATTTAACAAATGCTGACTAAATTTGGTGGTCCAAGAGGGGAACCACTCAAAAAAATGTGAACCATCAAAACAAGGAACACTACCTCTCACTGTATATTATAAACCATTTTTTTTTATAAACTGATCGGCGATTGGCCCTAGTCACCTGATGGAAAGTGAAGACAGGGCCTAAGATGGAGCTCACCGGTTTAGTAACAGCCTATTCACTCTTGCTTTAAAGAGACCGAGGTCATATTGATCAGGGGATACAGATGGCGGGAGCGCATTCCATTCCTTAACCGTCCGTACCAAAAAGGAGGAGGCAAAACGTTTCGTGCGAACAAATGGAACGTGGACCACGAACGGGTTCATTCGCTCCCCGCGCCTGGATGTCCTATGGTGACAATGATGGCCAAGACCACAAGGGTCTTAAGCTTCTGTTTGGTTACTTACAAGATGCACAGTCGTCGGTGTTAATCGCACAGTCCTTGCCCTCGTAGCCCCTCGCACACACGCACGTGTAACTCCCGCCGGTGTTCACACACGTGGCGCCATTATGGCACGGAGATGTAGCGAAGCATTCGTCTATGTCGCGCTCGCAGAGCGCCCCGGTCCAACCGGCTGGGCATTGGCAGTTGAACTCCGCGTAGGACGCTTCGGCCACGCAGCGGCCGCCGTGGCGACATCTGTGGGGAAATATAATGTTAGTTAACTATTTAGTTAAATAGTGGTCCAAATGGCTGCACTGAACCATGAAGCTACGCTGAAAAGCCGATTTTTGGGTATAGTGATATTCCATAGAAGCGAAAACTTAGTGTAACAAAACCTATAAGATTGTATACCGTAAGATGGCTACAGCCATAAGATTGTATACCGTAAGATGGCTACAGCCATAAGATTGTATACCGTAAGATGGCTACAGCCATAAGATTGTATACCGTAAGATGGCTACAGCCATAAGATTGTATACCGTAAGATGGCTACAGCCATAAGATTGTATACCGTAAGATGGCTGTAAAAAGTAGCGTTTATACTCGTAGTTGATTCTTGTAAGCTTGTCAATTAGATTGTCTATTATGATATTCAGTATGGTGCAGTGAGGGAAAATCTTTAATATATAAGAGATAGCTATGTTTTTTAGAGTAGTAAGGATAAAAAAACTACATTGATGTCTCAGAAAAAGAAGCGGCGCCGGTGTACCCGTCTACAAGTTCGTCGATAGATCGGGCGTTACACGGGTTGTTACACGGGTTTTTAAATACTCTTAACAGTGAGGTAGAGTGACTTACTGGTTAGGCGTGCAAGGATCCAGCGTGTCTTCGCAGTTGCGCCCGGAATGCGGCGGTGCACAGACGCATCTGTACCCGTTCACGAGATCGATGCAGGAGCCGCCGTGGAGACACGGGTTGCCGGCACAGTCGTCGATGTTAGTCTCGCAGTTCACACCTGGACAAAAGATATTTTATTAGGCGACAAGTCTATGAGGCAGGCATTCACTTCGTTATTTGTACAATCTTATATTATTTAATAAATGTACTACTTCTATACCAGGATGTTAATAAAGAACCGTGTGGTATGATGGTAAGAGTATCCAAAAGAAAACTGAAACTTCAAAAATCTATATATAATACTTATATAAATATTTAAATACATAGAAAACACCCATGACTCAGAAACAGAGCGTATTCCCATCTTAAAGGCCGGCAACGCACTTACAACCCCTCTGGTGTTGCGGGTGTCCATGGGCGGCGGTAATCGCTTACCATCAGGTGATCCGTCTGCTCGTTTGCCTCCTATTTCATAAAAAAAATATATTTGTCCAACACAAATAAATGTCCTCACCAGGATTTGAACCCGGGACCATCGGCTTCACAGGCAGGGTCACTATACCCACTAGGCCAGACAGGTCGTCAATAGCCAATCGTCAGTAATTATCGTAACAGGAAGCAGAGTGAAAGTAAACCTACCATTGAAACCCAGTATGCAGTCGCATTTGTAGGCGTTGAGGCGGTCGTGACATGTCCCGCCGTGTTGACAAGGATTCGAACTGCATTCGTCTATGTCACGCTCGCAGCGTTGACCTGTAAATGCAAATACTTAGCATTCCTATTCTATGACTGGGCTAGTATAGGCTAGAGACACATTTTCATTAATGGTATCAATCGATCAGGTTTGTTTTTAGGATCAAATGTCTATATGGGACCCATTGCATTAAAGCAATACAAAAGTCAGAAATGACAGTCAAAGTCCGACAGTCGTACTTCACTCGCGAAACGCTCCAAACAAAACGATAAGTGAACGTGACGTCAAGGTCACTGAGAGCCCATCTTGAATGTATGGAAAATAAGTAAAATTGTGTTTTTGTCGGTGAAATATTGCGTTTATGCATATAGTTTTTGTACAATCTTTTTTTGGATAAAATGTAAGGAATCGAATTGTATGTGTTATGTATGTATATTGGTGGAGGGTAGGGTTAAGTCTCCCCGCGCGCCCTCTGGCGCTGGCCTTATTGTAATGCCTTGTCACTTGTCAGTCCGGTAATAAACCTATGTACAGAACGCACGGTCTTCTGCTTTACCACCCCCGAGAACTCTCCGTACCATCCCCTAGGCTTATATATACCAGCA
Organism: Cydia strobilella; assembly: GCF_947568885.1. Classification (NCBI taxonomy): domain Eukaryota; kingdom Metazoa; phylum Arthropoda; class Insecta; order Lepidoptera; family Tortricidae; genus Cydia; species Cydia strobilella. The sequence continues at coordinate 56,150,160 of NC_086068.1, forward strand.
TGTTGACTTTATTCCTTTTTGGAAGTTTAGAGTTCCGGTTACTCTGGTTATAATATTAGCTGAAAATCGTTGACCAGTACTGAAAGTTCCGCTACTTGACGCTAAATGTTTACTACGAAATAAGGCGCGTTTTCTTACATTTCTCTACGACTACATACGGTCAAGTAATTTTTTTCCTGTACCATTTCGTACCTTGTCAGTGACAAAAGTATGAGATCCCTAGCGGCTCTGTCACTCTGACAAGATACGAAATGGTACAAAAACGGCACAATATTCCCTTAGACTTTACACATTATACAGTTAATAAACTTTTGATAATTAGTAACTCATACCTCCATAGCCAGGTAGACAATGACAGATGAATTGGTTGACTCCATCCTCACACGAGCCGCCATTGATGCAGGGGTTGGACGCACACTCGTCCACATCCGATAGACATCTGAAAACAACCGTACAGTTAGAAAGGTCAAGACATAACTAGAATCCATCTAAGCTAAGTCTGGCACGGCCAAACATTGTCACTGACGTCACTGTCAATCGGTGCAAACTTAGCGTAGACGGACTATAATGTGTTAATACGAAAGAAAAGTTTTCCACTATATCATCATTCGCATATCCTTTTCCCATCACTTGGGATTCTATGAATATTTACCTGGCATCATAATAGCCCCTCGGGCATTCGCAGCGGAATCCGTTGACGCGGTCGATGCATTTTCCGCCGTTGGCACAAGGGTTCGACAGGCATTCGTTGATGTTCGTCTCGCAGTGCTGGCCCGTAAACCCGGGGATGCACTCGCAGGTGTACCTGTGGATACACGGGTTGGTACACGGGTTCCATTTGACAGATGTAAGGTTTGTGATTTTCGTTTGTCGACGTACGCCAATCGAAAAGTATAAGTATAAGCCTAGCCAAGATAAGAAAAAATGTATCGGGAAAACAGCCGGGCTAGCACATGATTGGCGACGAGATAGACTACCCGTCCCTCTTTCATTAATACAGTTAGAAAAAGACGGGTAATCTATCTCGCGGCGAGATACTGTCGCGCCAATCATGTGCTAGGCCTACTGATGCTAAGAAAAGTCACGTGACTATTTCCATACATTATTTATGTGTCGATTGGCGCTTTCTTATAACGGTTGTTATATTGGCTAGGCCCCCTGTTCCATAGATCGACGGGCGGTCCAGACAAGTGGTAACTTTTCACCGAAAGCGCCAATCGGATTAAATAAGGTACGGAAATTATTATCTGACTTGCTCGCATCTGTCATCCTACATTAGAATCTTAAAACCAGACGGCCTACCGCCAATATCGAAAAATCTAAAATCGTTATCGCTCCTCCGTCCATCGCTCTTGTATATTCGAGCGACAAAGAGGCAGATAATGTTTTTCGATGTTTGCGGTTGACTCTCTGTGTACGAGTATAACTTAATACCCAATATACGGAAAGCGATTTATTTAACCGTTTACGTTTAAGTCTAATATAAAAAGCCGTGCGTTGTTATTATTTAAATAAAGATGGCTATTCTGAGAAAATAGGAGCAAGGAAATTAGACCGAAGCAATATTTCCTACAATGGCCGAGGACAGTAAAACTTGTTATAAACATCACAGAGCTTATAATGATACGGGTGCAAAAGGAGAAGTGCTTAGTCAAATAGTGCGATAATTTATATAAAAATACAGTCTTACAGAGATTACGTATATCATGCAGCTAAGAAATAATATGTTTAGAGAAAAACCATGCTATCTACTATTTTGGAAGAACTTACTCGAAATAATTGCTGCGTGTAAAGAAAAGAAAGAAAATATTAGAAACGATTAAAAGGTATAGATATAAATATAAAGCGACCGAGGTGTTAAATTCGCTTGCAAAGAAAGAAATTCAGCAAATTTTTATTACCGTGTCCCGATGTAAATGCATGCATTTTATTAAACACATTCACAACTTAAATATTTCAACAAATAGCTGATGTTAAAATTTCCTAGTAAGTAATTAAAACTGTCAAATAGATTGACATAAACTAGTGCTAAGATTGAAGGTGCCAACTATTAATAAGTTACACTAAACATTGAACGTAGGTTTACAGAAAAGAATCTACCCCACAAATTTTGGAGGTTAAAATTATCCCTCTAACTACCATTAATGCTAAACTACAAACGTGGTGTGTACAGTCGCCATCAGATATATCGGAGCGGTCAAGGTGCTCACAAATATCTGAACACGCATATATTCATTATTATTCACAACGACGGGACTTAATCGCGTAAAATAAGTTAAATATTGTCAAGCCGTTAGAGTGCGTGTTCTGATGGCGACTGTATAAGGGTGGGTACACGGGTGCTCTAACCTGTTGATTCCATCGATGCAGGTGGCCCCGTTTCTGCATGGATTAGAATAGCATTCGTTGACGTTGATCTCGCAGTTGCGGCCCGACGTGCCGGGCTTGCAGCGGCACTGGTAGCCGTCGATCAGATCTTCGCAGTGGCCTGGAGAAAGAAAATTTTGTTAAAACAGTTCATATTAAAGTTTTAACTATAAAACTCCTGTGAACAGGAAATCTCGGATCGACAGAACTATAGTTAACGCGCAGGGTGAAATCTTGGGTTTTTAGGGCGCTTATGTTAAATGCTCCAAGCACTGATGGGAATTATTATATTTATTATTTTCGCATTATCGGGGATTAATTTTGTTAACTATTTCATATGACTTGCAAGCCATGGTAACAGAGAACCGAAGCGTAGTACCAGTAGTTTAGGAAAATAACTATGAAATTATCAGTCAACAGCAACTGAGTGACTAAATAATTATAGTGTCTTTGAGACGAGACGCAGCGGTACATAATGTAGAGAAGTTAAACTGCAAATCTCACCTCCGAATTGACAAGGGTTGCATTCGCACTCATTTATTTGCGCCTGGCACACGTGACCCGTGTACTCAGGGTGGCAGTAACAAGTAAAGCTGTTATTTATTGATAGATTTAGTTAACTAACCTCCGAATTGACAAGGATTGCTCTCGCACTCGTTGATCTGCGTCTGGCAGACGCGACCCGTATACCCGGGGTGACAGTTACACGTAAAGCTGTTGTCTCCGTCGATGCACTCGCCGCGATGGCACGGAGCTGACAGGCAGTCGTTGATGTTCGTTTCGCATGACATTCCTGCACGAAGTAATAAGATTTACAATGTTAAATGTTTCTTTGTCCCTTTCGTGTGAGCTGTTTATTCTATTTAAGAAATACATTTAAAAGGGTAGTCCAAAATGTAGCACAATGGGTATACTAACATCTGTTTGGGAATTTAACGCATAAATATTGTAAGCGATCGATTGCGCGCTAACCCGTGTACCCTGACGGGCATTTGCACTCATATTATGCACTAATGGAGTAATTTTACGTATCCCTGTTCCATTTTGAGGCCAGCCGCCTCTATTTGCAAGTCGCAGCTAAACATACTGTAACCGATACATTGCTCGCTTACCCGTGTAACCTGGCGGGCATTCGCACGTGTAAGCAGCAATGGAGTCGTGGCAGGTGCCTCCGTTGCGGCACGGGCTAGAAGCGCAGTCGTCGATGTTCACTTGACAACGGGCGCCGGTGAATCTGAAAGGGAATAACGATTAAATACTTAATCGAGAAAAAATTATGCGGTTTTTCTGAAATGTTTTATTGGCACCGTAAGTAAGGATGCACCTGAAAGTTCGTTGACGGAACGGGGAAGGAATTAAGTCAAAAATAAATAGGACATACCGGGCGAAGAAGATATTAGGTAGGTAGATATTTGACGTCGGTGGTGCCGACTTACGAATGTTACCAGCAACTTTAAGAACAGGTGTTTCCTCACAGCCAAGTAAACGTGTACCCGGGTATACAGGTGTCTGCGGTACCTCATTATTTATTTTGGTTATATACAAAAATCCCGCGAGACTCATCCGTTAAGTCGAACACAGTGTTTTACTCAGCTTTATCTGGAGTTGTTCCATTAGCTGACCGACGCCAGCCCGTGAGTGACCCGAGTGTGAGTGGCCCAAATGTGAGTCCCGAGTGTGAGTGACCCGAGTGTGTGGCTCTTTAATACTTACCCAATAACGCAATTGCAACGGAAGGCGTTTATCATGTCGTGGCAGACGCCGCCGTTCAAACAGGGATTGTTGGCGCATTCATCTATTTCCACTTCACACTGCGTTCCCGTGAAGCCTGGAACAAAGATTAGATTGTATTAAATATAAAAATAGCATTTAAGACTGTCATATTTATTGTAATAACCTATGACTTAGGTAATCGGGCCATTTTTAAATTACCATCCATTTTTCGATCCTTCCATTCCGTTACCGTCGTACAAAGTCGATGAAAAGTGGTACTGGTAACGGAGGGGAAATAAAATTCTTAAGACACTTTATTTCTCCCATTAGGGTCGAAAGAGCTTGTGATTCTGAGTAAAACCAACATAAAAAATGTCCAAATTTAAAAAAAGGGATTTGTACAACCTTAAATAACAGGGCCCAAACCTAGATTTTCGTAAAATTACTAATTTTGGGCTTTTTCTACTCAGAATCAAGTGTTTGTTATTTTAAAAAAAACCTCACTTAACAATCTAACTTTAAGAAACAGCTTAATAATACAAAACGTATGTATAAAGGAGTCACAAAACAGACTAAACCAAACATTTTTCTTCTAATTCTAAGCAAAAACATTCATCACAATACTAAGTTTAAATTAACAATTGTGATTTTACTTAAAAAAGGAATTCTATGAATGCCCATTTAAGAATAGTTATGATGGGAAGATGTCTATTAATTTTGCACAAAAAATACTCAATAAACTTGAGATCTTATAAGTGATAAATATAAACTAATATGGCGACAATATTTACTATCCTAGTTGAACTATCCACTTTATAGAAAGTTAGAAAAACAAACTAGCCCCGTATGACCAAGCTACCCGGCTCTAATTGAGACCGGACTCATCTAAACATTCCACTCACTTACAAACCAAATTCAACCTTAATCTTAAACTATAATACTCAAATTCCAATAACATTCACCTCGTCTGCCCTTCAGTGGCACAAGACACTCGAAAATCTACCCAATCATGTGAGAAACAGAGTACGTTTTTGAGAAACGAGTTAAAACCAGTGTTCGAACGAGCCCTTACTAAGATACCATGTTACCTTTTCGCAAAACTTGTATTTTATCCAAGGCAACAGAGCGCGCAATTTCTCAAAGTCATATCTCAAACTTTCATATTTAAAAAGCGACCTTACGACGTTAACTATAAAGTTGAAACTTTCAAAACACTCAAGAGAAAGATGCGAAATTTTTAAGCGCTCGCGATCAATATTTTTAAAGTGGCCACTTGTATCGGAAACTCCAAATTTGGAATGTGGTCTCCGAAGACAAAGTTGTTTATGCCGGTGGGGAAAAAAATTACTAAGATTTCTACGTATTAATTTTTGAGCGGTGGTCGTTAGCAGCGCCTCGGTTAGCGGCAAATATAAAGTTGCTTTGTAAAAAAGAAATGTAATGTCCGCACGAAAAACTTAATTTATATTGAAATTTCAATGGCTTTCTTGTACTATCAATTATCATCCATCGCAAAGTTCCAAATTTAGACTCATCCTATTAGATCGCAATAAAGTAAAGAATGTGTATAGGTCTAGAATTACCCCCGTGTTGATAAGACCTCAATTACTTGTAAATGCCACGGCGGTGTAACAATAATTGTTATTACGCCATTTATTTCTATAACCGACACGGCTTATTGGAGGGGACCGCGCCTGCGCTCGCGTCGCAAGTAAGAAGAAAATTGGTCAAACCCTCAAACCTATATAAAATGGCTAAAATTAGACCAATCCATCTCTATATGGTTCCGTAATCAATTTTCATCGTATCGTAATCACGTATTTTCAATAATATATCATATCAATAATTAACCCTTAATAGGGGATATTACTGCAATGTTCTGCCACCAGAGTGCAGCACTAGCCTTTTCAGTAAACCATAGAGTAACTTATACTTTCTGCACCTTTAACAGGTTTTTGATAAGTTTCAGAGATAATAAAATACGACATTGATGCATCAAGGCGGTTTGTGTACAGAGGACCTACCGGGAAACGCGAATCCGAAATTTCGCTATCTGCCTCCTTATCGCTCGAATATGCAAGAGTGACAGAGATGTTAGATAATGAAATTTCGATTTTCTTTTTTCGCGATAGACCCTCAGATTGTGATAGTGGCGTCCCTAATATTCCCTATTCGACACAAAACAAAGATGGAGGTCGTGAGTTCAAACCTCTTTGCCACTCAAATATTGATTACATCAACAATCATTACATTCTGGTTTAAAAAGTTACATGACCGAAGCTAGCCTAATCCATGTATTCAAAGAGCTCATTGAAAGCCTTAGAGTTGCAGGCGGCCATAGGCTTTAGGCGAGTGGGCCCGTATGGTTTTTCACTACCGACATGAATATGGTTCGGCACCGGTGGAATAAAAATAGGCCTAGGCGGGTGCTATTATGAAAAACAAATACCACAGAATAAGTAATAGTATTGCACAGAACAGCCGCACCGCCCCGCCCCTACTCGAATTACCTCACCCCGCGACAGCAGATTGACGGCCGTTTGCTGTCCGCTCCTATTTTTAAGCAACTTACACACACTATGACTATGACGCATGATGCGTGTACAGACGTGCCGTTCACAAATAGAAACGCAAGTGATTTTTGATGTATATCGTGTTCGCCCTGTGACAATACTATATAACACACTTCGAAATTTGACTTAAACGCCGCCATTCCTGTCTTGTGCCGGAGTGCAACTGTCACGATTTTGGATCACAGGCCGCGGTGCGCATGTCCGCCGCATGATAATGCGCGTGCTAGTGCTTACACACACATACAGACTAATATTATTGCTATACTGTTATTGTATATATTGTTATTGGTGTATGTTTAATTGTTAAGCTACTTGGTATATTCTAAAGATTGTTAAGTTTGTCTTGTTGTGATATTACTAACTTATAAGACTTAATAAATGAGCATGTCAGCTAATAGTTTAGTTAAATTTAAATGTAAAAAACTACTGAGTATGGTCAATAATTTTCTTTCAGATTATTCAAATGGACAAGATTATTCGAGGGCACGCGTGGTTAGTCTATAAGTACATAAATTTTTGCTGAACATAGAAGGAAGTCGAATCTGTTTTATGGTCCTATATCAGGCCTTAGTTCGGTCCGTATTGCATGCGACACTGTATGCCCAAAGAGAATGACCCGAGTGGCGTAGGTTACATTTGAACCAAAACTCAACCAATTTTTTTAAGAAAAGAAGTTTTTTACGCAACCGTTTTTGAAAGACTTTGTATAACAGCGTGTTCAACAATCGCCAATCTCTGCTGCTCTGACAAGATCTAGTAATCAATTAGCGTGTTGGTTGCCAACAATGCCAATAGCCGGGCGTGGCGGTTGCCGGGTTGCCCGCACCGATCCCCGGCGGGTTGACGGCTGCAATTTGCCTGACTGCCTGATGATTGTCATTAGCTATGAGTGAGTAGGGTTGCTTACAACGCAATACAAGAGTTGCATTAATAATGACATTGGTACACTTTGTCTTCAAACGCCATGCAGAGCTTGATCCAACTCTAGACTCGGTTAAGGCTAATGCGCAGACGCAGCAACAAAGTGTAACAGCGCTACTTTGTACTAATTAATTCTTTTTGCATATTTCCTACCCGTTACCATTACAACTTTTAACAGAAATATCATAACATGTTCATTTATTGTTTGAAAAATCAATAAAAAAACTACGACATGTACTCATCACAAGCTTACTCACAAGTACTAACTAAGGCAGTTAGAGCATAACATAAAAACCGGTTAGTACCACCCCTAACAGAGACCTAGTTCCCATACCAATGTGAACGCCCGAGCATTGTCTCCAACACGGAAACGTTTCTCTCGCCAACCCGACACCTTAACACAACTGGTTAAGGTTCAGAATCAAATAGCAATTCAGTTTCGAACTATACTCTTCGGTCTAGGAGCTAGGGTTGCCTTTCGACTGGCGATGCCGTTATAGGTTCATAGGCTGTGTAAAATCTTGTAGATTTTGCAATGACAGTCATTATGTTCTATCAACTGTTTGCGTTTACAGGCGATTTGTATTCTTTTAGTGGGAACTTGTTGATTTTATTTATGTGTTTTACTTTCTTTTTGCGTAATACGATAAAGTGAAAAAGTCGTCATCTTATACCTCCCGTCTACTTGTTCTAAAGACGCATTTCTAAGGGCGCCCGCTTACTGGCGCGGGTGCACGGAGCGGGCCTTAGGGCTACCCCACATTAGCGTCTTTTGAGCATCGCTATGGAAATGGCGTCGCCGCGCAGTTGCGCCAACGTTACGTCGAGCAGCAGCCATAGAGCTGACTAGACGGAGACGCTAGTGTGGGGTGGCTCTGAAATCCATCGCACGCGTCCGCGCCAGTCAGCGTTGCTCATACTATTTTTTATTAACCCGCTCACCCTCCCTCCGTGCACCCTCGCCAGCTAGCGAAGCCCCTTAAAATTAGCGTCTTTTGAACAATAGGAAGAGCATAATCGTACTTGTTTATTCATCAGTGCAATGTTCAATGTCTGTTTAAACTCAAGACGACCCACAGGATGTCTCCAAAGCAACCAAACATCGCTAACCGACCGAATAAAGAAACAACAAACAAATTTGCAACACGATGAACTTCTCTTCAATTCAGCCGTATAATGACTGCTTTACAATACGAAGAAATGTAAAAGCGCTTCTGTATTACGCAAAGCGTTAAGCGATAAATACTTTCTCAATTGGTCGCGTAGCGTAGTGGTGTAAACTTATAGATTTAAGAAGGTAGGAAGTTTCATAAAGTAAGATCTGGATGGGCATACTACGTCGCTGGTCGCATTCTCGCTTCGGTCAAATGCGTTCAATTATCATTGCTTACAGAGTTGATACAACCAGTTTAAATATGACTTGCAGGTCCTTAAGAAACTGGGATGATACTTAAATTGGTTTATGATGAAAATAGCTTGTTAAGTGATAGGGTATAACTGAGACCTGTCCGGTAGGACAGCTATGGGCATGCATTTATTTTTTATGAGGTACGTAATGTCGCGAAGGACTTTGCTCTCGTGTTTTTTTCTAGAATGTTATGGGACGTTGACTTCGACCCCTACGTTGCACAGTTGAGTGGTTATACGGGACTATGAGGATAATATTACTTAGGCTTGTTAAGAAATGTTTATTCAGTAACACGACAGACGATTCAAGATTTTGATACACTGCGATACTGATGCCACTTATGAAAGAAACAGAAGTTACAGAGTTACTTAATTGTCAGTCATTACTCATTAGCTTTACGCAAATGATAAAACACCGTACTTAAAACATGTCATCTTTTAGTGTGCTCGCGGTATTCCTACCTCCCGAGTCTGAGAAACAAATTTTCGAATACTAATATTATAAATGCGATTGTTAATTTGTGTATTTCCTCTTCATGCTTAAAAACCGTTGAAAACACTCCTCCTCACTCCTCTGGAGTTGCAGGCGTACATAGGCTTTGGAGACTGCTTAACATCAGGCGGGCCGTATGCTTGTTTGCCACCAACGTAGTATTAAAAAAAAAAAAAAACAATTAGATTAAATTTTGTATGGAGACAGTGACTGCTATAGTTATTGTCCCCTCCATTGGCCAATCTTAAAATAAGACTTTTATTGCCTTGTTTCTTTCTGTTTTACTACGGAGTGGCCAATTACTATGGAGTGGCCGATTACTATGGAGTGGCCAATTACTATGGAGGGGCCAATAACTATAGTAGTCACCCGTTTAAGGCCTAACGAAGGACATAGCCTTAGGATAGTTTTTATCAATCATCATAATTCCACGCAGACAAAGTCGCCGGTAGTAGCTATTCATTCAACAAAAGCTCTAATTCTAATTAATATTTTCAATATGTACGAACATAACGTTTGGTTCCTGCAATACGGCCACTTGGGCATCAAAATTTTTAAAGGAAACTTAACGTTATTTTTAATTAAGATTGAATCTCGAATAATCATAAATTTTTTAATGTGGCCGTATTGCAGGCAGGCGGAGATAATAAGCTTAAAATAGGCCTACTTAAAAAGGTCAGAGCAAACAGAATTAGTTGTATAATAGTAAAGTTAATTTCTAAAGTCTCCGGGCTCATAATCAAGCAATAGTTATAGAGCAATATTCTAAAGAGCATTCAGGAAATATGGCGCGAGCGTCAAGATTTATACTGCCATAAACCTGTGACCAATTATCAGACGTCGCTGGTCGTATATCTGTTTGGTTGAAGTTAGTACTGTTTTAAACGTGCTTCAGTTTACTAGATGATTAAGGGAGATTATCTTTCTTCAACTAAATGAAAAGGTTATTAAAGTCGTAATCAATAGAACTTGCAAATAATGTAAACAAAACATTTTACCTTCATTACTTCGTAATCTCGGATAAAAGGACAACCATGACCTTAATCAACAGTCTATATACTTAAATTTTATTTATATACATTTTTAGTTTAATTAAATGTTAATTATTAATATTTCAGGGAAAATAACCTTCGTAAAAATGTTAGGTTATGTGTCAAACGTCATATTTGTTTAAATTATTTACAGTATTTTATTGACGACGACTTTAAACGTGATTTGATTGCTCTATTTCAGTTTACTATTCTTCGTTTTTTTATGGATGGTATAGAAAGGATGCCAATCTCTTAAGGCAGAATTGTTGCAAAAGTGATCGCTTTCAGCTTTAAATAATAGTTCCTAATCTCTCCGGTGGTGCTAGTTAGGCTCTGGGACATAAGGCAACAAATAACCCGACCAAATTACGTAGGTTGTTTTTGGTAGTATTTCGGTGTATGGTGGCGCCGCCTAATTACTGTTTTTTGATGGACACTTTTCATTCATAGAGATTTGGCTCCTTTATATAGTCTCCATGGTTTTTTTAGCATTAATTTTGACGTTAAACATTTTATTCATAGGTATTACTTTTTAAGCGTTTTTCAATAAAAAAGCCGTCAAAATTGTCTACCCTTTTTCTAATTCTAATGCTGAAGAAAACGAGGTACTATAGTTCAGTTTAGGTACTAGATTATTTCGTGGATGAGGAATTATCTTCTTTTAACCAAATGGAAAGGTTGATTGCAAGTAACTTTGGATAAATACGTAGTTTTGAAATGTTTTGAGTTTTGTACTGCAAAAAAATGTTTTTAATTGACTTATGTTACGACTGGCCAATTCACATTTAGATTTAGTAGGAGAAAAGAGATATAATAAAGACGATTGAAACCTGGTACCTTATACGAGACAATGACTAATAATTGGAGGAAAAATTAAGGAAGAAAGTACCGTGGAAGGCAGTAGAGCTCAAAATAATGGCATAGAAGTTGTTGAATGGCGGTTACTCCACCGATAAGAGCTGGACTCTTAAACAGAATTATAATTACGATGATTGGTTTGGTTGTGTTAGTTGTCGTGGCGAATGGACACATTCGTCAAATCTGCCGAGGCGCTAGAATCGGTTGAAACATTCCTATGACTACAGAGTCACACAGAAAAAGAAACGGGGTACTTACCAGGCATGCAAACGCATCTAAAGGTCCCAGGATCGTCAAGGCACGACCCCTCGTTGCGGCAGGGGTGGCTCTCGCACTCGTTCACGTTGGTCTCGCAGCGGGGGCCCGTGAAACCCACGGAGCAATTGCAGGCGAACGACCCTGGCGTGTTCACACAGAGACCGTCGTGTTCGCATGGCGATCCTAAAACAAAACGTGTTAAGAAACTGTATTAACTATATGTTCGCTCGTGGCGCTCTTAGAGCCACCGCACACTAGCGTCTCCCGAGCGTCAGCGTCTAGTCAACTCTATGGCTGCTGCTCGACGCAACGTTGGCGCAACTGCGCAGCGACATAATTTTCCATAGCGCTGACTAGATGCCGACGCTCAAAAGACGCTAGTACTAGTCCTTAAAGTACAGAATTCCGTCCAACGCATAGAGTCCACCCTGAAATTGCACCCATCTGTGGCTGTACACTTAACGTACAGATTTAATCCTCGTTATCATCCCAGAAAGTAAAATCACAGTTCGAATGCCCCAATTTGTCCAATTGACCGGCCAATTTAGTACAAAATTTGTACAAAAACAAGATGGTAATAAATTGACCCAACGAACTGTTTTTAGTATAACACAGGTCAGCGAAGGCGGACTCTGGACATATAGTACCCAGAGATATATAGCACGGTCTTAGGTAAGAGACAGTTGACTGTTTACGAAGATTTTCAAACACAAGTGACCGCATTTATGGCCAGAGCACACCAGCTCAAATGTTGGACACGTCACGCAGGCGGTGTGCCGTCTCTCATAAGGATCTGTACATTACAACGCGCACGTGCAAGTCACGTCCGGTATGCATAGGCCTTAAGTACCGTTTCATATCAAAGAAATATCCTTTGTTTCGCCTTTCGGCCAGTAATTTTTTCAGAGAACTCACCCTGTTCGCACTCGTTGATATCCTCGGAGCAGTCGAGTCCCTTGTAGCCGGACGCGCAGGAGCATGTGTAGGAGCCGTTGATGGGGCTGGTGTCGCATATGGCGTCCGCGTGGCACGGGTTAGAGGTGCAGGCGTCGTCCAGGTGGCAGAGAAGACCTGTGGAAAAGAGAAAACGTTAATGTAAGAACATTGTTATAAGACAGTTGTCAGAAGGCAGAGATCTGTGAAGAAAGGTTAGAAAGGTATTAGAATATTAGTGTACGCCTGTACGGCCTCAGTGGCGAGCGTCCGGCGGCACATTAGGCGCGTTGTACAGCGTAACGTCGAGTTTAAAAGGGATTTGAGAAGTATGCACCTGTGTGTGTGCCTCCTTGTGTGTGTTCTACCACTTGTACCATGGGCTGTGCTCTGAAGAATTGTTTGACATGATGCCAACGGCCGCTTTTTATCACCGCACCGCTCGCCGTCGGCAGGGTGTTCAGCCTCACACCCTAGAACCTAAATGGTCGCGTACTGTGCGGTTTAAGAGGGGTTTCCTCCCGCGGACGCTTCGGCTGTGGAATGAGCTCCCTGCCGAGGTTTACCCGAGGGGCTACAGTATGGGGTTCTTCAAAAAAGGAGTGTACAGGTTTTTAAAGGGTCGGCAACGCGCATGTAATATCTCTGGTGTTGCTGGCGTTCATAGGCTACGGTAACTGCTTACCATCAGGCGGGCCGTATGCTTGTTTGCCACCGACGTGGTATTAAAAAAAGGTGGATTTTAAGGCGTTTAAAAACAAGACAACGAAAAGAATTTTGACCCAGTTAAGTAGCTTCTACCAGTCAATAGATGTCACCACGTAGATCACAGATCACAGTACTAGTAGAAATTAATTTGGATGAATAAACGAACAAAACGTTTTAATCTGTACTCCTGTCCCGCGACCGCGCCACCAGCGATGGCTCACTCATCCAATATCCACTTATAATATACCTATAGGTACTTAATAAAAAAAGGGCTACACTGGGACGGTAGGACAGTGCAAAAGTACCTGCTTTTGATGTATAAAAAGAGCGCATGATTATGGTGCACATATTGTATTTTTCCATGTTATTATCAATAAAAAAAACAGACCAGTCTATAGAACAAAGCTGTTCACTTACCAGTCTTTCCAGGGGTGCATCTGCAGTAAAACGCCCCAACCCGATCAATACACGTGGCTCCATTGAAGCAGGCAGCACCAGCGCAGTCATCGATGTTAACCGAGCAGTCAGGACCAGTCCAGCCGTTCACGCAGATGCAGGAGAAGCCTCCGACGGAGTTGGTGCAGGTCGCGCCGTTCTGGCATACCAGCGGTCTGTGGGAGAGAGGGACATGGTTAGATTTTGTCACGGAGTTGGTACACGCGCCATTCTGGCATACCAGCGGTCTGTGGGGGAGAGAGATGGTGGTTTTGTGAGCTTTTGAAGGCCGAGTCGAGCAGCATAAGAGTATAAGGCTGCCTTTGTACTGAGAAGGAGATCAAAGGAGGCAGGATTTAGCTAATAACATTGATTCTCTGCTCCGCTCCCCTGGATTACAACCAATGCTATTAGTCGATTCCCGCAAATCTCTCATCTCTGCTTGTCTTCGCCTCAGTAGAAAGGCAACCTAAAGTATGGATAAGTATACCTATAGTTGGTCAAGCAAATCTCGTCAGTAGAAAAAGTCGTGAAATTCAAATTTTCCGGTTCCGTACCCAAAGGGTAAAACGGGACTGTGTGTGAAGGGCGTGTGTGTGTGTGTGTGTGTGTGTGTGTGTGTGTGTGTGCGTGTGTGCGTGTGTGTGTGTAAATATATTTTTGGAACGTTTGGTTTGTAAAGATGTTTGTGAACTCAATATTTATTTTTAAACATGATACTGATACATTTATAAACCTTCAACTCGTAACGGTTTCACGCGATAGTATTTAAATTCAGATTTCAAAACATGTCTTTGTCGCCAGCGCCACGGCAATGACAAGAAATACACTTTTTTTTAAACTGTTTACAGCGCGGTGACAACATGATTGGACTTTTTTAAACATCACATTAGCGGCGTAATTTGGTGGTTTAAATGTTTTAAGAATTTTTAAGGCATTTTCATGAACCCGAAACGCTTTCGGCTTTCGCAACGGTCATTTTTATAAGTATTTAGCATGTTTGTAATATTTAAATTGTTTGTGATTTAGTGTGGCATTAAGTTTCGGGGAAGGGAAATGACCGCAAAGAAAATGTCGCATTTTTCAACCGACTTTCAAAAAGGACTGTTATTAACAGTCTGTTTAACAGTTTTTTTTTTTCAAGTTTTTTATTGTCATCGTGGCGCTGGCAGATTAAATTTGCCTTAGAAAACGGTACAAACACTGACATATATGGAGAAATTAGTAAGATTGAGTATACTGTAAAATTAAAAATGTGAGAGAAGGCGTGTGCCCAGTGGGACGCATATACCCGTAGGAAAACCAATAGCACGTAGTAGCCGATAGAGCAGCGCCATCTACCATGTCATTCGAAAACTAAACCTTACTACACTCATAGAGTAACTTATACTAGAGCGGTACTGTCATAGTAAATTTTGTAACCCCAGTAAATTCACTGCCATCTGTCGACACACTTTAAAACTAAAAATAAATATTTATAAATACGATAAAATGTATTTAAATATGGATAAATGATTTTTTTAATTATTAATAATATTAATTATTTTTATGATTTTGACCCATGTTCTTTCACTGATATGCGTTAAAATTATAAATAACAAACGAAACCGTCAACGCCCTCTATACGAGTGTAGGCCAAAACTAGTGGCGCCCTCTGATCGAGAACTAAATTTTCGTGATTTTCGAGGCACGTTTTTTCCTTAGACTGTATCCATCTATTACGGAGTTATATCTATCTTTGCTACACTGATGACGGTTGGTGCCATCCAAGCGAATTAAAACAATATTCCACCAATGATATCATAATACGGCCGAATGTCTTTATTATTCGATCGGCTTTACGAGCCAGATGCATTAGCGCGCATAATTTACTCAAATTGTGGGTCCATGACCTTGCGACGCCATTTTGAGATGCAAACTTGGAACTAGTTAGATCAGGGGTTCCTAACCTTTTTTGACATGAAACTCCCATGGCGATATTATCGTGGCTCTAATTACTTTTTTTGTGGTAAAAAATAGATTTATTTATTGGCAATGCTTTTTTTGATGATTGGGATTCCATAACGCCATATTTTTTGCATCAGTCCTCTCGCAAAATTGTACATATTGAAATTATTGAATCGGTGTTCGAATACATATTTTTGTTTTAAAATGTTCCGTTAACGGGCAGGATAACGATCAGTTCTACGAATTTTAAGAAAATTGCATACTTTTTGATATAGGAAAATAAACAACCGAAATAAAACTACATATAATATAATTGTTTCCGGCGCATTTTGTGAAACACTTCAGACTTAAATATTATTCAATTTTCTAAATTACAAATCTTGCAAAGGAAATTACTTATAGTTTCAACGACTGCAAGTTATCAAATAAAACGTCAAGCGACCAACGATAAATCGTTTAAGAAATATCCATGGCATTTAAATCTTATGACCGTAACACCGGGAGTTTGCATTAATTATATATTCAAATTTATTCTGATGGACATTTAGATAAGTTACGAGAAACTATAAGTCGAAGTTATTGGAATTTATTTATTACACAAAATGTGATATGATGTTTTTTGTGACACTAGCATATATTTTATGTAGTTACAGAACGGCTATAGAATTTATAGGATGGAATATTTCTAGAGACTGAGCTGAAAGGATAGTGTTATCTAAGTGATCTACAATCGAATTATTATATTCGTAAAGCTGGATTAAAAAGTAAAGCAAAATCATAAAGTGAAATATTTTTATATCAGAGACAACCCTACAAAGTTATTTACATTTTAAATTGACACAAGTCATGTCATTCATCGGAGCTACTTGCTAGGGTTGAAACATGCAGATTTTTGCACAAATGTTTAACAAACTGTATCTCATAAACGGTTAGAAATATTAAAGTGATTAATAAGTGTAAAATAAAGTACGTAGCCTAAACATTTAGCCCGTTTGCATAAAAGTCCCTCATTCTGTTCCACCGGATGTTTTTTAAATACGAAATTGTGTATTATATATATATATTACTTTTACATATATACCAAAGGCATTTATTATCAATATAAATAAACCATTATAAGTTTGTCGCTCCATTTTTCTTATGACGCAATGGTCAAAACTGTGACATTTATATGTTAATGTTCAAAGATTATCGAATGGTCATTAATCTTAAAACGGTAATCGATTGGTCTCAGGACAGTTACATTAGCATCGCTGATAATGGCGAAATTATTGTTATACCTAAACAAAGGTTCGTTTGCAGTTTATGGCTGTTCCTAATCTTTAAAACTTTATACAGATACCATATTACCATGTACTTGAATAAATTTGTCAAAGTACAAATTTATTAATTACGCCATCAAAGACACAACATATACGATACTACTAGGTTCATGTTTAATCAGCTGCAAAAACATATTTGTCCGGCTTAAAAAAAAACTCTTCCATCAGATGGAAGGAAAAAAGTGAACATAAAAGACATTTGATACTGGCCAAGCATAATCTGTTACGTTCAGAAACTATCGAGTATTGGATGTCACTCCTGATTTTAACACACTAAAATGGACTTTATAACAATTGCTAAAGGTTCCAAATAATAATTTTGCCTTTATAAAAGGTACTAGTATTACTGGTTAAGACAAAGAGCAGAAAGTATACAGCGACTAAATTTCAGGATTTTGAACTCATTTCCTATAACCAAAGTTTTAAAATAGACATCTTAAGAAAGAGCGAATCAATAGTTAATATTTTTATTACTTATGGATTATATTTTAGTCAATCGATAGGGTTCTAAGGAGTTCTTAAAAACAATAACAATACTTTATACTGTTAGATAAATAAGAGCTTAAGGTAAAATAGAAATAATCATGATGACCGTAAAAAAACCAATGAGATTCTGTAATGAAACAATGTATCATGTCCTAGTCGACAGTCGTGTTTGGGCTAATTGTAATTACTTTAATGCAATTCTCTCCTTGTGTAAGTTTATCTTCTTGTAACAGATACATATAAATTTTGTCAAAAAGGATGTAACTTACTTAGAAGGATTCAGAATTTCCGCAAAGGGCCAATAAACGAAAATTAACAAAAAAATATGTTTCAAATAGTTTTCACCGCGACTTCAATTATGTCTAATAATAGTTCTTAATCGAACTCAAATGCGATACTAATTACAAGCTATAAATCTGGAAATAAAAACTGTCCAGAGTCAAACCTCTATTCCAGTCTAGATCTTACGCTCCACACTTAAAGTTCATAATAGAAGTACCACCCGCTAACTTAGCGCCTTTTACTATTGTCTTCCATAATTCCTTGGAAGAGTTGGAAGTCTAAACTCGCTAAAGATAGTAAACTTTATAAGTAAACACATAAGGTATACATTGTTTTGTGTGGGGTAAGAAAGATGTACCGTGCGAACGCGGTGTGGTAGTTTTTTGCTAATCATCAGTCTAGAATTGATAGTGATGTTTATGTCTCACATGTCCAATACAGATGATGTTGATGAGATATATAATGAAACATAATATGTAATTGTAAAGGATTTAAGTGTAAAAAGCGATGACACATGTTAATTATATTATTAATAAGTAGCTACATTAAAATAAATTAACTTAATGCTCTCATTGTTAAACCTTGAAATCATTCTCGGTTTGTATATGTAATTTTGCACTCTATACATAATAACAGATGAGCGTTTTATTAAGTTTTGGTTACTTTATTTTCTTATTTAAAAGTGGGGGTAAATAAGGGTATTTCTATGCAATCATCGTAAAATTACTAAATTACCCAGGAATGTCAAGACTACGCGAAATGCCTTACCAATAAAGAAAAGTGTAGTACTTTTTATTATTGTTTTTCAACTACTACAAAAAGTAACATTAAGGCCATAAAAATCTCAGCTTAAAAAAGGTTAAGGACCCCTGCTCGAGATGTGTGCCTTTGACTTAAATACAAACTGATCATCTTGCTTGTTACAATATTTGCTCATAAACTTTTTACTTGAGCGACTAAACCGCTCTATAATACTTTCATTACTTACAAAGTAATTGAGAACCTTAAGGAACTCAATATAGCAAAGATTAAAACGGACACGCATCCTCCAATATGGCGTCCGATATCAAATTTCAATAACCTTCCATTCAACAATAGCCTTTAAACATTTGTGTTACGCCTCAAATTCGGCTAACATTTTTAAGCGCAATCCGTTTCGGGTCCATTTAATTGGGCCAATTTTGCGAAACTAACTCATTCTCAAACCACTCTCATTCTCAATCTTATATAAAGGGGGCAAGGTTTATTTTTCTCCGTTTTCGGGATGATGCGTCAATTAGGATATGAAGTAGTTGGCACGTAACTGTGCTTGAAGCATGTCGGGCCGTTTTATTGGTGGTCAATAAAAATTGACCTTAATTTTTTTGAACGTCTGCAATTCTGTTGATGCTGTAGATTGATTTATCCCGCGATCGTGGATTGAGTCGGATTAAAAAAGCGAGAGGTCCTCCCAATGATACTTTAAGATGTTTTTCGTGGTATGATTATTCAAGATCTTAGGCTTAGAATGCACTGCGATTAATTTCTTGCGGTTTCAGTCTTGCAAAGTACGTGCGCTTATGAAACATGCCCTACGTTACATTTTTTGCGGTTTTGAAACCGCAACAAATTAATCGCAGTGCGTTAAGCCTTAAGATGGTAGGGTATTTTTTTTTGGGGACCATGCATCTACCTTAATAACTTAAATTATATACCGTTATTAAATTCAAAGCTAAATTATCAACAGTTATTATGTCAAATATCGGCTTAACTTTATCGGAAGTGTTAAAAAAATAGTGTACCCGAATTTATTTACCTCACAATCCTCACATTTTCAAACAATTTCTACGATACACATGATTCGCAATATCTGCCGCTGAAGGTGGGCGGACATTCGCAAATGTAGTTGTTCAAAGTGTCCGCGCTAGTAGCGCCGTTCTGGCAGAGGTGACCGGGGCAGTCGTCGATGTACCTCCCATTTTCCATGCCTACATAGATCACATGACTCACCTCAAAGCGCACTCGTCCACATCAGTCTCGCAATATCTCCCGCTGAAGGTGGGCGGACATTTGCAGGTGTAGTTGTTCAAAGTGTCCACGCAAGTAGCGCCGTTCTGGCAGAGGTGACCGGGGCAGTCGACTATGTACGTCCTATTTTCAATGCCTATATAGATCACATGACTCACCTCAAAGCGCACTCATCCACATCAGTCTCGCAATATCTTCCGCTGAAGGTGGGCGGACATTCGCAGGTGTAGTTGTTCAAAGTGTCCACGCAAGTAGCGCCGTTCTGGCAGAGGTGACCGGGGCAGTCGTCGATGTCGATCTCGCAGTTTTGGCCTCGGTAACCTGGGGACATCATGAGGGTATTTCATTAAAAGCTTCAGTCTTAAAGTCGCCCTAAATCCACTTGGCGTCGTTCTGTGGAGCAAGAGCTGGGTGTATTGGGGATGGGGTGGGAGGAGGTTACCAAAGCTGCCCAAGACCGTAGTCAAGGGAAAAACAAGATTCGAGCCCTACACCCCAGCAGGGGGTAACAGGAAAAGAAGAAGAGAAGAGAAGAGTCTTAAAGTAAACACTATCTTCACCAAACCATATCTAAGAATATTGTTATCCGTTCCAGGAGAAATGGTTGATCAAACGGCAAATGAAAAAGAAAATAATGTCTTGCGCCTTTTGCTTGTCATTCAGTTTGTACGATATTTTCCTACAACTAAGTTAAAACATCTTAACTAAATCTAGAAATATTTTTTTTTCACTCGAATCATAAAAAACCAGAGCGCTAATATTTTTTCAATCTGTCCAAACATGTGCTAATTCCATCATGACTTAATATAAACCAGGAAAAACGAAACGCTCTATCGGCCTATAGCGTTATTGGCGGTTCCGACCTTTAGTTTCAAGCAATTTATACCATAAACATATGCTCGTGGGAACAGAGCAGTGTTAATTACGAAACCGTTAAAGAAAAATGTATTAACTGTCTATGGTAGGGTGTTTAAAGTCGACTTTCCTTTGGCTCGGCAATTAACTTGCTAATGAAAACTAAGTATAGGTACGGTGTTTGACGCTTGAGAACATTTGGTGAGACATGGTATCGTCTTGGCATGATGGACATAGTTTTATACGTCTTCGTTACAATTTTTTTCTGATAATTAGAATATTAGCTAGTACGAATCCGAAATAATTTTAGGAAGCTATTTCAAAAACCGGACAAGTGCAAGTCGGACTCGCCCACCGAGGGTTGTACTTTTTAGTCTAGGAGGATATGACCAAACGGAGTAGCCATTAACAGGCATTCCCCTCTGTCGAAAATAGTCGGCCAATGGTCATACACAATGTATGGACTGACGTTTATCTGACATGGCTATTTTGACGTTACGTATACATTTGACGTTCCCCTCCCCCGCAAAAATTGGCAGACTTTTTTGTACAGCAAATTACGTGGCGGCTCCGTTTGGTTATATCCTCCTAGGTCCCAAGCCAAACTTTATGTAGGTTCTAATTCTGAACTTCATAAACATTAAATTGGTCTCCTTTTTGGCTCTAGTCCAAACGATTGCAGCGCCATCTGCTATCATCATTACAATTTAAAAATTGTATTTAGTATTCGTTTGGCAAATATCAATTAAACACTCATTAGATTCCATGTTCACACATTCCACGATTATCGATTCAGGTACAGATGATTTCCGTGAATTATTTACAGTTGGTATTCAAATTTCAAATTGTGTGCATATTCGACGACCAGTGTGGCCTAAAATTTGTTCTAAGGAGGCAATCTGTTAGAGTGAGATGGTAATACATATCTATATGACTTTCCCGCTCTAACAGATAGGCTGTCTTTGCTCAGAATTTCAAGCAGAATCGTGATACTAAGGTCTAAACAAATGAAGAGAGTGGCTATTTGAAAAAAGTACCTATGCATTTTGTGTAAATAAATTCGATTGGTTCATAGCGGTCATGATCATGAAATCCTTACGCAAATACACTTAGGGCCACTTGCATCATTCACTAACCCGGGGTTAACCGGTTAACCCCGGGATAGTGGGATGGTGCAAGTGGGCCTTAAAAAATAAGACCAAAGATATAATGCGCTTTCCATTATTTTAAAATTGATAAAAGCTCAATAAAATTAATTAATCTATTCTATTCTAAAATTAATCTTTACGTGACGTCATATTGTCGTCTGAATTGACAGTTTAGTGAGTGCACCGGCTATGTTCTTCTTCCTATTACTTACTGTCAACACATTTTTCAGAAGCGGCGCCATGTTTTTTTTGGTACGGTTAATTGTATTTGGTGTGATAAATTGATAATAATACTCTTCAGTCTATCTATTAAGCCATAAGTGAAGCCATGTGTTTTTAATGTCCCCAAATTCATTTAACATCTGTTATTTAATTACTTTTTACCCGACTACACCGAAGCCGAAAGGAAGTTATGATTTTAACAATGTAATATGTATACGGGTAACTTCAGAAACTTGATTATGCACAGCGCGCCAAGCGGGACGTTTTGGAAACTAAAAATCCCGTACAAAATGAGACTTAACGCAAACGCGTACTACACGTCACGCTATCGAATGAAATTTACAGTAGGGTTACTGATTAATAATCCCGAATTTAAAACTCCGCAAGTATACACCCGAGCGCCGAGGGGGTTATGGCGTCGTAAATAAGTCGAACCAACCGCTAGCAACTATGGTAAAAGGACGCGCAGCTCATCGCTCTCTCTCAGCATCACACCGCGAATATATAACAATTTATAATTTTTATTTTATTTTTTATTTTATTATTCAAATTAGTTACACTGCATTACAGTATTCCTACTAAGCCACTGCGAACTATAATAATATCTTCAAATAAAAAATTAAGAAGTTGCTAATAGGTACAACGCATGACTGAATAGATAGGGTAGGTAAATATGATATATGTGGTATTTTCTATAAAAAGGGACCTTATTGTCGATGGCGCTTAAGCCATTATAAACGAACCATTATACAATGCCGCGCGACGCTGTGCGGCGTAAGCGCCATCGACAATAAGGTCCCTTTTCATAGAAAATACCCCATATATATATATATACAACTTATACTGTGTTAATGATATAATAATGTATTAACCTTAGTAATATAAGATAGTCATGTTATTTAGATTAAGGTAGGTACTAACATATTAAATATATTAATGACGGGTCACTCACGTGTTTTAAGTCGAAAACGCTCGACATGTTTCACTCCGTACCGAGGAGCGTCATCAGGAGCTTGCGTCGACGGTGACGGACCGGCGCAGACTGCGGGCCGCAGCCCTCCGCGCCCGATGACTCGGCGCGGGCAAGCTCCTGATGACGCTCCTCGGTACGGAGTGAAACATGTCGAGCGTTTTCGACTTAAAACACGTGAGTGACCCGTCATTAATATATTTAATATGTCTATGTCTCACGGAAGTTTTGTAGGTACTAACGTTAAAAAAGACTGCATCATTTCGCTGTTAAACGTGTTCGGCGAACCTAATTGTATAAGTCTAAAATCCCAGGTAGCAAAATGACGTAAAATGACGTCAGCAACGTCATAATGACGGCATTATTACGTCATTATGACGTCACTGACGTCATTTGACGTCATTTTTCTACCTGGGATGTACCATACTTGAAATAAATAAAAAATAAGAACCTGAATCGGATTTTTGTGGCTGCTATTAAGAGTATAAATAAAGCATACGTGTCGATTGATTGTAAGCGGTTATCGAAACCTATGGACGCCTACTCCAAGATTGTCACATGCACGTTTCCCTGCGGTCTATAACGAGCACCAACAGGAATAATCCGGTATTTCACACTTTAAAAATAACTAAAAGGAAACGATCTCGAAATAGCCATTAAATCCATCCACATGTACTTAAGATTGCCACATGGGGTGATTTAGACATGGTGGTTCCCACAGTATGACGTCACTCTATGACAAACAGACAGATTAATATAGTAAAGAGTTGCTATCAAAAATAATCTAGCCATTTTTATTTTCTCATGCCTCTATGACTTGACACTTGACAAAACAAGTCGTTAACGCGAAAAAAATTTTTTTTCTGGATGACATTTTAGATTTAGATGTAATAATAATAACAAATAACCCGACCAAAGTACGTAGGTAGTTAATGGTATGTTGTCAGGTCAGGAATGTTAAAACGTGTTTTTAATTTTGTCGCATTGCGTATGTTCTGTCCCTTACTGGCGCACGCGTATATAAAATACGTCTATGTAAAAAATAGAAAGTTCACCGACCTCACGAAACCCGCGAAAAGCACGTAACCCACCATTTTGTAACCTTTCATTAACTCCATTACGCAAAATGGCGGCCAATTTGTAATGTAGGTGAGATGAGTTATTTCCTCTGCGTAGTTTTTTGCTACTGTGAAAGTGTAATGCTAATCAATGACGTGTTTTAGGACGGTTACGTATAGAATAAAGGTTTTTATAAAAGATTATTTATGATTTATCTTAAAATTAATTATCGAACAAATTTGTCTTTATTCGAAAGGATATTAAATATTCAATAAAATTTGTCTAGTGTTTGATCCAATTTTTGCAAGCTTTTATTTAACCTACAATGTTTATATGTTCGTATGTACGTTTGTTCGGGTCAAATCTTGCTAGGTAAATTAGATACCCACTTCCTATTATTTTACATACATATTAAGTCGGGCGTTGTGTTGGCAAAGACAATGATAACTGATCTGATAATTTGATTATGGACACAGGAGGTAGCCATAGGAACTTTGTCATAAAACAATGCAATCTAATTGTTTGTGTTTGTTATGTCGATAAGTTGCTTGTGGCAATATAAGGACAGCAATTAAAGATACAAAAATGAAAGTTTTGCCAAAAAAAAAACAATTGGCAATAACGCTGGTAAACAATTTAATTTATCTTTACACAACAATCCTGTTGGGCATCAAATTATAACCAAGCCACAAAAATATATGGAAACTTTCCGATTCAGAAGGCGCTTTAGACGGAGTACCTATTACCTGCGTCATTTCCAAGTCATACTAACAGCAACACCCTTAATTAACCATAGATGTACCTTAATGTCTTAGCAATAAGGTTTACGAATCGACAGTTAACAGTTGGACGGTTACTTTCGCATCGTGATAGCTCGGAGCTACAGTTGACTTCCCGAGTTCCTTTAGTCTAGCGAATGGTTCGGTTCGATATTTAGCCGCACAGTGGCCATCAGATATATCGGAGCGGCCAAGGTGTTCACAAACATCTGAACACGCCTCTATTGTCGGCGTTAGAGTACATGTTCAGATATTTTTGAGCACCTCGGCCGCTCCGATATATCTGATGGCGAATGTACCTATACGCCAAGAACTATAATCGTCAAAATAAACAATAATTAGAGGGCATAGCCAAGACACAAAATAAGTAATAGTAATAGTATTATCATACAGAACGGCCACGCACCGCCCCGCCCCGATTCGAATTACCTCGCCCCGCGACACCAGATTGACGACCTTTTGCCGACCGGTCAGTACTGTTTTTAAGCAACTTACTCACACAATGATGCATGACGCGTGTAGACGTGCCGTTCACACACAGAAAGCCAAGTAATTTTTGATGTATAGCGTGTCCGCCCTGTGGCCAAGATGAGAATTACATCGACAATCGCTAAAAGAAAAATAAAATGTAGACATCGAGATGACAGGTGCTACGAAAAATCACGACTGTTGCCATACATTATTTAAGTTTAGATTGTCATTTTCTATCAACGATAGGCCGCATAATGTAAAAAGATTATCAAATTCGTAATATGACTCTTTCAGTCTTTACACATACTATTTTTTTACGCCGTTTTGTACAATACGTATGTCTACTCCAATTAGCCCTTTGCTCCAAGGTTAACAGAAAGAGATCCCTTATAAGTTCGCCTTTGTAATGATGATTTTTTTCCTGTTTTGTTTTTCTTTTTTTTTACAATAAAGTGTTTTATTATAGTCCGACAAGAAATTGTAGAAAATAAATGAGGGCGAGGCAACAATTTAGTATGGAAAATTTTTAGTTCCATTTTATTTAATTTCTACTATTTTATGACGCACTATACTATTACTATCAGTCTTACTAGACTTATAATGACCAGGGGATATGATAACCAAAACAAAACTACCAGTCTTTGCTAGAAGTGTCCAGTTTTATTACAATTATAGCACTAAAACGACATTGTACATCGGTATTTGACTAAAAAGTCTCAAGAATCGTAATGTAAAGTCGAGCACAACCTTTTAAAAATAGAATTTAAATACACATAGTAAATCAAGCGCCTGAGCCTGCTCGACTCGAAAGTCGACCGTGGCCTGAGGCCATCACGCAACGCAACTATAATCGTGTTATAAATTGTATAGCTACATATTGTGCTTGTAAAGAACTGAACAGGCTGGTAATACTGCGTGTATTTTTCATATTGTAAGGGTAATTATTATAGATCCAAATGCATTAACTTTCATATGGATATAAAAAATAATTCAGCACGCAATGTATCATTAGTCATTACTTTGTTTTCAAAACGTCGCACTTACTGACGCGATGTAACAACTGTCACAAGTAATGACTATGTAAACAATACATTGCCTCTCGAAAGATGTCAATTTTTCAATACAATTAAAAATTCCTTTTCAATTCGTTTCATTACACTGAAACCTACGCCACGTTCCAATTTGCGGTTGTATTGAAAATACTCTTTTTATAATGAGGACTGGTGTAAATAAATATTTGGGGATAATCTTTTTTCTGGGGATAGCTTTTGGGTAATCTTGTGTGTTTTCTATCAACAATTGTCATTTAGGCTCTCTAATGTGTATGCCGTACGCTGATTGTCAAGAAAACAAGCCGAGCGAGGCGTCCTAAATAATGAATACAACTTTATTGTTAAGAGAATAAAGTGTACAAATTATTTTGAGCACCTGGGTTCCTTAGGTACTGCTGTTAGCTGTACGAAGGATCGTATTAGTCCGAAGATTGCAAAACAAAACTAAGCACAGTGTACAATACTAGTAGTATGTTATTATAGAACTTCCACGTACACTATTAGAATACATTTAACCGAATAAAGCGAGGCATGAGGACGGAATGGCGGTTCTACTAAAAAGGCTTACAGTATCTTATTCCCAACGCACTAGTTAGAACACTATGGCTCACCAGTTTAACACCTTGATAGAGATAGTTCAACGTACAGAATTCTCAATGTCTAACAAGACAAGAGCGAAGTTTGACAGTTAAAGATCGCGAATCTTGTTGTCTCTTCTGACATGACACGTTCTCTTTCTCTCGAGAATTGGACTATTAGGTACAGGATTATGAGTCAGTTTGACGCCGTTCGTTATCATCATTTATCATCAAATAACGTTTAGAAATATTAGAATGACATTGCTACATTTTGTTCTATCGAAGTCGGTGCAGACTTAGCTTAGACGGACTATTACTACTTTAGTCTATTTAGATAAAAATGGGATTATTAAATTTTTACAAAATAGTAATAATAGCATTGTCTCCGGTTACCGCGATAGTTACTCATGAAATAAAAATCGGTTCATAAGGCTAGTTATACAGTATAAGTTATAGTGTATAACTAGCCTTATGAACCGATTTTGCATGTACAACCAGCCTTAAAGTTTGTAGTCTATGATTGTTCATTATTTTAGTATGTGGGTATTTTTGCACTTTGTAATTTTTCCTCAGTCACCCGTTGACCACGAACGCTGTAAAGAGTTCGAAACGTCGGGATGTATTATAAATTCAATATACGCGATATAATCCGTTTTCATAGTTTTATTTCATGAGTAATAATAGCGTTTTCTTGAACTTGAGGTTTTCTTAAACTGGCTTGACCAATCACCGATCATCTAAGTTTCGCGCGACCAATCAGAATAGAGCACGGCTTATGAAACGGACCAACTATGCAGCATGGCTATGTTTAGAAAACCTGCGTCTTTAGTACTGTTATGGTCTGTATATTTTCTCGACGAGTTTTTCATTGGCATTTATCGGACGTTATCCCAATTTCGCTGTAGACACTTGAACGCTCGAGTGTAGAAACTTAAGTGTCACATAAGTGGAAACTAAAGGAATGCGGAATGTTACTTTTTTAAAGTACCTACATTATGACAGGACGAATGTTAATGATTAATAGAAGAGGCACTTCCTATAGACATTATTCATCTGAATCATACACCCTTTGTGTATGTATGTAATGTCTAGTTGTGACACTATTCTATAACTATGTTATGTAAACGATTTGAGGTTATTTACATTAAAATTACTTAGTCAAAAGCGAATCTCAAAAAGCTTAGAATGTTGATTCACATATTTTGATGAAACGACGCCTAGTAGCAAAATGGTAGGTGTTTAAGTCAGTATAGTATAGTTTGTCAAAGGACTGTCTCATTTCAATCATAGACAGAGATAATCATACTATCTTTGTCTTACACTAGTACTAGCACCCAAAAAAAGGATGAGTATAGTTTTTTGCTTTTAATTTACTGCCAATTTGGTTTGACCAACTATAACTTCATATAAAAAGGTTTACCAAATATCACGATAGGTGGCGCGCGTCGATTCGTACATCTCGCTAACGAAATTTTTATCGGATTTGTATATACCTATATAAGGGTCGGGACTGACTTTTAAATTAAAATTATTCTTCCTTTATTGGCATTATTTGTATGTGAGACTGCGAGTCTAGAAACTTGTTGGAGTTGTTGGTGATATGTATATATTTTTTAAAACAGACACTATCATTATCTCGCTATCTTATTGTACCTATGACCTATGTCACTCTGTAAAGTGGCAAAATCGCTACCCACATGGCAAAGGTGGCGCTGTATCTTGCCCTATAGTCTATAGTCTATAAAGTTTCTCTAACTTGTGCTGTTCTTCAATGCCTCTTGTCACACCTGTCTCATTATCTGTTGCTAAAAATTATCTACCAACTGATACCAACACAAAACTGTAATAAATACAAAACTAACTAAATTAGACTAAAATATTGCAACTTTATAAAATTGTTTAACACAAAACTATAAAACTAACTAAATTAGACTAAAATACCGTAACTTTATAAAATTGTTTACCACATAACTGTAATAGATATAAAACTAACTAGATTAGACTAAATATCATTGGAATATAATTGAAACTAAAGTTGAACCTAGAAACAAATTTAATAGCAATAATGTAATAACTAATAACAGAAATTGCATTTATCTTAATCCAGGTATATAAACCTGAATCTCATTTTTGTCCTCAATTGTAAAAATATTATTCTAGTTAACTCGCATGACATAAAAATGTAACATCTGGTCTCCCGCCTAGCCTAGTGCCGGGGCTCCTGGAACCTCCGAATGTCGTCAGTTATGCAAATATGCACCAACTCTTTTCAGTAACTTGTGATATGTACTTACTATGTACTACAATTGTATTCGTTCTGTGCAATAAAAACATTTTTTTATCTTTATCTTATCTTAACTAGTCGTACAAGTAACTCACCTTGCGGACATTCGCACTCGTATCTCAGCTGGTCCATCGGCGTGCAATTCCCGCCGTGCGAGCACGGTGACGGCTCGCACGGTACGTACTCCGCATCACAATCTCTCCCCGTGTACCCCGGCTCGCAGACACACGTGTACGACCCGTGCGTGTTGAAGCATCGGCCGTGGTGACACGGTCCGGAGCCGGATGACGTGCATTCAATGACGTCATCAGTGCAGCGGGCGCCGGTGAAGCCTGGAGGGCAGGCGCAGGAGTAGCCAGCTGTTGTGGTGTTGTCCGCGACGCAGCGGCCGCCGTTGCGGCAAGGTTGGGAGGCGCAGTGGTCTTCGTGGGAGCATTCGGCACCTGGATAAATGAATGATTAGTTGATTGGTTTGTTAATGAGGAATTAACACGCCGCAGCTTCAAGCTAAGGTCTTGGTCACACTGTCACGTTGTGTCCCTTTAAACACCCTTGTGCATGATGAACAATTTTTTTGTTAACTTAGACACCCTGTAGCTTTTAAAGTATGGATCGTAGAGTAAAAATAAATATGACCTAATTTGTAGAAACTTTTGTCTGAAGTAATTATAATGCTATTCGTACAGATATTCGAGATACGAGCAAAAATCTGAAAAAGGTACCTTCAACCCCCCTACACCCTCAGCACACCCCCACCCCCGAGGACTTTTAGTATGTTCATCTGTACACCACAAGGTATAGCTATACCAATTTTCAAAACCACGAATTATTTTCGCTGATTGCCCATTCTCGGCTTAATTTGACGTGGCTAAAATGTACCCTAGTTCGATCGAATTTTCCTTTTCATACGTCCCTATATTGTAAATTTCATCGAAATCGCTAGAGCCGGTTTTGAGAAATTACAAAAAAAAATGCGAATGTATCTGAAAAAAATATGATAGATTATTAATAAGACCTCACGACACAGACCCGACCTAGTGTGATGGCTATTGATTGTTCTAAGAAGCTGTAGTATTTACATATTTTGTGCATATTTTAGTTAACTAGCGACCCGCCCCGGCTTCGCACGGGTGCAAACATATAAACCTTCCTCTTATCACTCTATCTATATTTAAAACAAAACTCATTAAAATCCGTTGTGTAGTTTTAAAGATCTAAGCATACATAGGGACAGACATCCATCCAGAAGCGACTTTGTTTTATACTATGTAGTGATTTCAATTTAATTACTAAGGTTTCATGTCATGTCAATATGGAAAATAAATATGCTTGTATTATTTTCCGCTGCTATATTATCGCTCCATCTGACGAATTAAGTCTAAGATCTAAAGTATTATCATTCCTATTCCCAACATAACCTCATCTAAATTGCGCAATGACTACAATATTATATTGTGCGCATTCTAGAATTATTATCATATTATGGAAATGACCGACTAGCATAGGTAAGCCGACGGTTGAGATGTATGAGGTCAATAATAACGTTCTATATTTTGCAATTTACTTTATTATTATGCTTAGAATAGTACATAATATTTCAGCTTTAGGATACACTTCAACATCACTTAAATACTACAATTTATTGTGTTATGTCACTCTCGCGTCTGATATGAATCTCAGCTAAACCCCTAGCACAGAATAAGTAATAGTATTTATCATACAGACCGGCCATGTCAGCATACATACATACATACATTCATATAGTCACGCCTATTTCCCGGAGGGGTAGGCAGAGACCACGAATTTCCACTTGCTACGATCCTGACATACCTTTTTCGCTTCCTTCACTCACACATACATAACATTCTAACATACCTACTCTTAATATTATTTTCTCACGATGTTTCTTTTTCTGTATAAAAGTTATTCAAACTACGAAACTTAAATTCGAATAGTGTAATCTATACAAACAACATTTTTATCACCAAATGTGAATTTGCTACCGAAAAGCTCCCGAAATGGATATTCACAAAGATTTGATCAAATTTAAGACCGTGTGACAATTATTTGAATATCCTTTGCATACTAAGCAGCGGTAATGTTATTTTTACAGCCGAATTAAGAGTCATAATGACCAGACGGATTCGTATTTCTAAATCTAAGTAATAAAAGTGACATGAAACACCACTGTTAAAAAAAATAGCCACAACCGAATACAGAACCTCCTCCTTCTATGAAATTGAAGTCGGTTAAAAACAAAGTCTCTGCATAGTAACAAAACAAATCACAAGAGGACGAAAGATGTTGATACTTATTATACTCATAAACGTTCTCCATTTATTAACATACATAACATACATACATAGGTATTTTAAACATAATAAGTCGCTTTTCGTTGAAGGAAAACATCGCGAGGAAACCTACATACATCTGCAAAGAAATTCTAAAGTACGTGTAAAAATCTTAATCCCTATTTGAGTAGCGTTTGGACTGTTTGGAGCCCAGTTTTGTCACAGAATAAGTAATAGTATTATCATACAGAACGGCCACGCACAGCCCCGCCCCGATTCGAATTACCTCGCCCCGCGACAGAAGATTGACCTTTTTCCTGTAGAAGTGTACGAGTAGACATAGCAAATTTAAATCTAAAGCTAATTTTAATGGTTAAAACGGGTACAAAGGGTAAAAACGGGACCCTATTACTAAGACTCTGATGTCCGGTCGTCTGTCACCAGGCTGTATCTCATGAACCGTGTTAGCTAGACAGTTGAAATTTTCACAGACGATGTATTTCTGTTGCCGCTATAACAAATACTAAAAACATAATAAAAATAATATTTAAGTGGGGCTCCCATACAAAAATCGTGATTTTTTTGCCGTTTTTTGCGTAATGGTACGGAACCCCGTGCGCGAGTCCCGCACTTGGCCGGTTTTTTATTGCCACGGAACTGACCTTTTTCTAAAATGTGTTTGACCAATTTATAATATTAGTAGGGATGAAAGATCTGTACTGTATCACAGACATATTTAGTCTCTGTTCTGCACCTCATTGTTCCCACACATTTCACTGATCGGCTGAGCCCTCGTGATCTCTAATACCAAAGCCGTAAGGTCCACAACCGTCCACATATTTAGGACCTTGGCTCAGGGCGGACGTTAAATCAGAAACCTCCGAAACCAGTTTGAAATTAGAGCGCGGTTTCCTCGAGCATTCACTGGCTCCCAGGTGCGCTGGTGTTGAAAGGGCGTAAAAGTGAACAGAAAATACTATATTTTATAGAAAAGGGGACGACCGCATTTTCCTCCCTGGATATTGACATTATGGAAGTAAATTTTAAATAATTTTACATAAAATTAAATAACAATAATAATTAAATAAAAGCAGGATTTGATATAAAAAAGCGGTGCAAAATACGTCGCATACAGCAGCAAGAATTAACATGAAGCGCAATCGCATGGCTTGCAGGAGTTGCAGGTTACGATTTAAAAGTCGATAAATAAATATGAATGCAGAACGCGTCGTTAAAAAAAACTAGTTAACATTGATGCCAGTGTCATGGGGACTTTTGGTAATCGATATATTCTTGTTTGTCATTAGAACCCCCGTTTTATTATGTCTATTTTTGTACGGGATTTTGAACAGCGCCAAGCGGGACGTTTTGGAAACTCGAAATCCCATACAAAATGACACTTAACCCAAACGCGTATGTCACTTCACGCTTTCGAATGAAATTTACACTAGGGGTAAGTACTGTATTTATCATTTTATCGTCAATAATAATAACATGAACTGGTATAAAACATATTCTAAATTCAAACTGATTTCCCAATGTCTGTAGGTAACGGTTTTGTAGCGTGGATAGACTACAAACAATAGGGTATTTGACTACTAGTCAAATCAGTTTCTTTTTTCGAACTGTCAAAACGATTTTGCTACTATTGAATTTATATGAAACACTTGTATGTGACGTCACAATCAAATTACCTACTCTTTATAGTTTTATACGGGTTTTAAAATAGAAATTGTAATTAAAAATGCTGTCTACGTTACTTGCTCCATGAATCTTCTGGTGCTTTATTTCATGCATGTTTTAAAATAATTCATTTTAAATACAGTCAAATACCCTATGGGGTTGGCAACTGTCACAGGTTGTTAGATGGCGCCAGTATAGGTCAAACCGCGGCTCGCGAACCGCATGCGGCTCTTTGAAGGTACAATTGCGGCTCTTTACTCTTCAAATTAAGCCTTGAGATTTCTTACACCACTGAAAACAATTTGCGGCTCTTTAACTAACTAACTTTAACTTTCTCATACGTTTGCTGACCCCTGTTCTATGGAATTTGGCTTAAAGTGCCACAAAATTCCAAAAAAATAACAAGAATTTGACACTATGAGGAGGGGATTGACAAGTAAAGTTTATGCTGGGGCCCTCTGCAAAATACTTCGAACGGCCAACCCCATTGTATCGTATACGAAACTTGGCCATGTTCATTATTTGTGACTAAAGTATGTCACACAATCGAAACATACAATGATTACGCTAAAAATCTTAAAGAACATGGGAAATAATTGATTGGATACTCTCCATTCACTTTCACTTGAGATATAGTGAGATAAAGCTTAATAATTGTCCACAGTTTTTTCTATAAATATTCTTATCTACCATGCTTATCTTGAATGCAATTTTTGAAGTATTGTTAGCCGGATTTTTGAACGTAGGTACCCTAAACTTTGTGGTGCTACCGTGCCCCGGCTTCGCACGGTTTACACAAAACCTTAACAAAATATACACCTAAACCTTCCTCAAAAATCACTATTGATAGGTGAAACCCCGCATGAAAATCCGTTCAGTAGTTTTCGAGTTTATCGCGAACATAAGGTGTAGTGATCTCCACGGAGTTTTAAGTTTTACCTCAAAACTATTTGGCGTCAAAGCATCTTTGTCGTATATATTACTTATAAGCGAATAATATTAGCAGCATAGGTATTACAAATACGCAGTGTAGTATTTCTTCGTACACGAAAAATTTACATAAAAATAGCTTTTCACTCTAACTTTGCAGGATATTTGAAAGGTGATTTTGAGTAGTTTGAGTCTTCAGTTAATAAGTATCGAGTATTTTTAATTCACTGACTAACAATAATAAAAATACCTACGCAGAATCGAACTGTCGCAAGATTTTTTTTCATTGATATAAACTAAAGGTTCTGTTATTTGAGTATTCGAGCAGTCGCAAGCCCGGTCCATAATTGGAATGGCCATATAAAGGAGCCGGCGTGGCTTTTTGTACACATTCTCTTGAATACGACGCCAGGCTTTGGGACTTTACCTTCTATTCCCTCTAATAGGAACAAAACGAAGCTACGAAATTTGAAAACCCGATTGAAACTTTCAAGATGAGATCGAGATAT
The DNA here is from genome assembly GCF_947568885.1 of Cydia strobilella. NCBI lineage: Eukaryota > Metazoa > Arthropoda > Insecta > Lepidoptera > Tortricidae > Cydia > Cydia strobilella. The sequence goes on from NC_086068.1 coordinate 56,184,732, forward strand.
TTTACATTAGACACCTCAAATGTTGCGTGTTATCTTCTCATTTTTGATATTTTTGAAAGTTATCCTATGTATACTACATAAATTCATCATGTACTACCATAAAAGTAAGACAAGCATTGATAGTTACTTACTAACCCGATTGTGGATGTCAAAGCAGAGCAAATAGTGAAGACGGTGGAACGACTTATATTCCTTTTTCAAAAATTGGATAAATAAGCCAACTCTCTCTCTTATATTGTCTTACAAAAGTAATTCGTCCTTATAATAAATAACTCAACTTTTATTGAAATCATTTTTCTACAGTTCTCTTGAAGCTACAAGTCGAAGCCGAGTTCCAGGCAATAAAACGAGTAGACAACAGGTTTCAATTAAAAACCGCTTTCATTGTGCTCATAATTGCTTTAACTTGCACACTTTTGTAGAAACCTGTCCTCGTGTTAGATAATTTATTGTGAACAGATCGAAATTGCGCTATGTTCCTCGCACGTCTATATCGTCTTAAATATATATAAAGAAGAAATATTATGTAAAAAAAGTGGGAAAATTTCACCAGGGGTCGCTTTGAACGCCACTCTTTGGTTTTTTTCTGAGAATGCCAGTAAGCCGAGATTTGACACATAAGATTTAAAGTCAGGCCTCTGAATACTATCACTCCGAAAATTGTCCTCTTAGCATTTCACACTCAAATTAGACTACCCGTCTTTTTCTAACTGTATTTATTGAAGAGGGAAGGGTAGTCTACTTTGCGGGCTAGATGTCGCGGCGCTCCTGTGCTAAGCCTACTATTAAAAGAGTAAAGTTCGTTAGACCTCTGGTAGAATGTCACCAACAACAATAACCTCAAACTCTTATTGACATGCGCTACGAGACTCCCCCCACATTATCGTCTTTTGAGCGTCGGCGCCAGTCAGAGCTATAGAAAACGGTGTCGTTGACAACGTTGGCAACGTTGTTGCAAACGTTGCGTCAAGCAGCAGCCATATGGCTCCTCCACACGATGGCCCAACGTAGGCCAATCTAAGGGACGCAGCTATGCGGTGGAATGAGATCGCAATATCACTTGCTCCCTCTAACGCATAAATTCGTCCCTTAGATTAGCCTACGATAGGTCATCGTGCAGAGGAGCCAATAGATTAGACTCGGGAGACGCTAGTGTAGGGTATGTCTATAGGTAAAACCTGCGAAACAAAATCGCACTCACCAGTATACCCAGGCGGACAATCGCACTCATACGAATGCAGCGACGTCAGCCTGCACGTAGCTCCATTCAGACAGGGTGCAGAGTCACAGGCCGCTGGCACCCTGATCTCGCAGAGCGAAGCGCTAAAGCCCAACGGGCAGTCGCAGGCGAAGGAGGGCGGGCCGCCGCCGGCGCCCGGGCGGACCCGGCAGCTGCCCCCGTTCTGGCAGCGGGGGCTGGACTCGCTGTGGCAGGGGTTGAGGTGCTGGCAGAACTCGCCGGCGTAGCGGGATGTGCAGCTGGAAAGAAAGAAGCGAATTAGATCACTGTCCGGATCACATGCGTATGACGGTTGTACATGATGAATTTCCTAGATTCAACGGGCATCAGTATTAATAAACTATAAATGGCCGCTAGAATACATCCGATGAAGCATTCAAAATGGCCCACAACACAACTAAATGACGGCTGTCGTCTCATGCCTTAAAATTAGAATCAAGGAGTGATAGTCCCTGGTGCGTAAGTACCATAAAAGTAAGACAAGCATAGATAGATACTTACTAACCCAATTAAGTGGATGTCAAAGCAGAGCAAATAGGGAACACGGTGGAACGACATATTCCCTTTTCAAAAATTAGCAGCAAAAATAAAACTGAATTGTATTTTATTAGCTTAGGTTATAAACATCCGCTGTTCGATTCTTGCATTGACCTGACCACTTAATCCTAAAATTTCACCTATTAATATCAGGATGCACCACCATAAAGCCTTTATTTTAAAATAGCCAGCAAAATCGCAAAAAACTGTCAATTAGGGTCGCCCGGTCATATTTCAATAAGCGACGCCCGCGCCGTGTCGCTGCTATCTCAGTTATTTATGTGCGCGGACGCACGACCGCGCCACCGTACAAACCTGTACGACCCGCGCTATTGTGCCGGATTTTAGCTTACTGACCAACGAGGGCCGAAGAGTATGTCTGGACAGGAGAAGATGGAATTTTGAGACTTAATTTTGCAAAAACATACTTACATAATGCTTGTAAATATGACCTGTTGTTGTCTTGAGTAGCTTACTGACCACCAAGAGTGAGCAGAAGTCTAGCTGGACGGAAAAATGGTATCTTTTAGGTGTGGACACAATATAAAATTCTTTTTTCCTAGAAGCATTAGACTATCGAGCGTAAAGAGACTTCTGACCAAAATCAGTCACCCGTTTTTCGCTCCACGTCGCGCCCGAGCCCGATCCCTAGATATTTGCGAGCGTGGGTGGACGGCGTCGCCCACGCCGACCGGTCCAGCTACCCTGCCAATCAGGTAACACTAACTCTATTGATAAACCTTATACCTTAGGAATAAGGCTTAAAAATGGTCAGTTCACAGCTGCTTTATCCCTCGAGTTGTTCCGTGTAACAACACTCTATTTATCGACCTTAAGTCATCGCAATAAGGCTTAACTCAGGTCACTCCACAACACCTTATCCCTAGTGTCGCTCCGTGTAAAACCATGACTGTACCGCGTCTGGAACTGCAAAGCGCATTCGCTGGTGCGATGATGAGCGTATAAGGCTTTTTGGTTTTGGAAAGTAGGTATGTGACCTTTTCAATTAGCATAGCTGGGTTCAATAGCCGAGGTGGGGTGTGAAATATTATGCCCATAAAAGGTAAAGTTAAGATTATTTTTGAAATGCGATTTCTTAAAAAACATCACAATTCAAAAAGATTTCAGTCCGTTCGTCAAATATCTCGAAGGTTCTTTAAATAAATAAATAGGTATTACTGTTTTTACACTCCATATACTAAAATGACAATTATATTGCCCCAATTTGTCAAATCAAAGTGTCATTTCAGTACAAAAGTAACTGTCAAATAAAATTTATGTGGTTACTTATCTCCTACTTTCATAATAATGTTAACGCCTCAAGTAAAACCACATAATTAAGTATTGCACGATATCAGACTGATAAATAGTATTGACTTTATTTACGTCAGTATTACCATAAAACGTGGGTTGCTGCCTTTTCGTTAGCATCGGGGGCGTGATTACGGGATATTATGACTTATTACAATTTGGTTAGCTGCCTACACTGTTTGTAGGTATAAGCTCCGAGTTCAAGTTTGTTTAAATAAGGATCAGATCAAATTTACCTAGGATTAGTACACTGGAGTCCGTGGCGAAAGAGAATTTATATTCTACGAGTACGACTCATCTCTTTCCGCACAGACTCTACACTTTTTTAATTTGGAAATTTTTATTCTATTTTTCCTTTGATCCTTAAAGGAGAAAAAGTGTCCCAGGATTTTTATTTTTATTATAAAAATTAATATTATTTTATTATAATAATAATAAGATTTATATTTATAAAAATCCTATTAGAATCGAAAGAAAAAAAACATAAAAATTCCCAAATTTGGAAAAAAGTGTAAAAATGGCCCATTTAACGACGTGAATTTTTGACGTGAAACGTCGCCTATTACTACGTCACAGCGTCTAATCAAACTTGTCTTATTAGATCCAGTTTTTTTTTTTTACTAGCATGAATCTAGTATAACTGGATCGGTCATGAGGGGTGGGGGAAAAAGACCGAACGGGATAGTCTTATGTATCTTTCAGTAGGAGGTGCAGAGAAAGCGCTGTTATTGTTTGTCCTTGTCATAGTTTCACTTTTCCACCGCTGCCACAACCGAGGTTGTGGCAAACAAATAAGTACGTGACATGTCATGTTTGTTCGTTGCTTGTTTAATTATCGTTGTTTTATATGAAATTGTGCTTTCTCTTATGAAATATAGTGATGGTTAGCGTTTTGAATGCTTGAACTTTGATAAAATACTGGTGAATTGTTCTGTAATAGTCGCTCTGAGCAAAAATATGAGATCATAACCTTTCACACGTAAGTACGGTATTTTACACCTTCCTCTTAACGCAATATGTGAGAATAACATCGTAAAATTACGTTACACTCAAAGCAATGTAGAATCAAACGATTTCAATAAAAATATCACAATTATTTACGCAAATGAACAAAACATTATTTGTAAAATTATCCGCCCAAATTACGTAGGTAGGTAGGAGTCTGAGGTCAGCCATTTTTAAACTTCTTCTTAATTTAGCTGCATAACAATCATGTTAGGGATACCAGATGAAAATATCATAATTTTATGGGTAATTTTGACCTCGAAGTTTTTTCGTACTTCTAATTCCAAAAAATAAATAATGTGAAGATTAAAAATGTTGTGAAGATTAAATGTGGTGTACATTAATTGGTGTGATTGCGATTTGTGATTTCTTTAAATTAAAACCCATAATACATTTTATTTTACGTTTTATTTACTAAACATGTTTAGTTTTGTACCACCTGCGCGAATTATAGGAGGTATTTCATTGTTTATACGCCTAAAAAGAACGGCCCATTGACATTTTATTTAACAATTTTTTAATACCGTCAAACAAGCTAACTTTGCCTCCAGGGTAATCGCCCCAACGTGATATCAAATATTGGGGTAATTTTTACCAATATGGTATCCCCACGTTCATGACGTCATCTATGTCTATCCCTTACGGGCGCACGCGTATAGCTGGTCTATGTAATGCTAGGTCTATGTTTACTAGCCTAATTTAGTGTCCCACTGCTGGGCAAAGGCCTCCCCTCGTTTCCTCCACTCGACCCTGTCGTTTGTAGTGTCCCGCCAATCCGGATAAAATGCGTCTAAGTCGTCCCGCCATCTCCTTTTCGGCCTGCCTGCACCCCGGCCAGCACCATCTATGGTGTTCCGTGGGATCCAGTTATAAGAACTAAACAAATTCGATGTATTGTGTCCAGTTTGAACCAGTTCACCTTACTAGACCTAGGCGAGACGCAGATTCAAATTAGTCTCAATCAGTGCAAACGTGCGTAAGTGGTCAATTCATAGAGTGATAAGGACAGCAGTATTTCTATCTTCCTCATCTTAGTTCCTGGTTCGTCGTATAGGATTATCGCTTTACCACTTTATCCCAAGAATGGACATAGGCAGTTTTTACAAAAGCGACGTATATGATTTCTTTTTCAGTTTAATTTTAATTAATCTTGTCAGAGTATCGAATATTCTGCCTACAACCAGAATAAGACCTACACAGAGCTAACCCAAGTTAGTTTAGAAATTGGAAATTCGGACAAAGCTCAGTAACAGACTATAATTCTATTCAAATTCACACCCTTAAGGCCAATGTCAACCAAAAAGTCGTAACACCATTACCATATGAAGAACATACGCCTTTTTAGAACTGTTAGAAAAGATATAGAGAAAAGATACGCCTTGTACGGTGAGGGCGTCGCACGCACGCCGTCACACGTATCTGATAAAACGTGCTACGAAACAAACCTTATTTCAAAAGCTTAAGGCTTTGTTGAATTCGTTTTTTTTGGCTTCGCTACAAACAATTGCGAATCGAGCACCCTTAAGTTTTCACACGAATAAATAGTAATTTAGAAACTGAGACGTTGAAATGTTTAATGCTAACTAGTAGACATGTCACGCGACTTTATCTTTTGTCCTATTCCATAACATGGGTATGGGTGTAGCATGACTACTCGACAAAGTCGAATTCGAAAATGCAAGAATCAATGAACAAGAATGAACTATAGAAGGACTCGAAGTCGGACTCGCCCACCGAGGGTTCTGTACTTTTTAGTATTTGTTGTTATAGCGTCAACAGAAATATATACATCATCTGTGAAAATTTCAACTGTCTCGGTTCTTGAGATGCTGCCTGGTGACAAACAGAGACAGACAGACAGACGGACAGCGGAGTTTTAGTAACAGCCAATAGGGTCCCGTTTTTACCCTTTGGGTACGGAACCCTAAAAATTACCCCACGTGTATTGTGACACGACTCTGGAGTGGACTGGACTGGACTTTGACGTGTACCAAGCTACTAACAATGGCGAATGTATGCAGCTCGGGTGCGCGCGGTACACCCCTCGCCCCTCGCACCCCGCACATTTGCCCTGTCGAATGATTGTATTGTTTTATAAACTGTGATATTGTAATGCGTAACTGTTTGTTCCTATCTGTAATTTTGACATTTGTTTGTTTGTTGTTAAAAATATTTGCTAAATGTTATGAACGAGGGAGAAATCGGGCTCGAAATACGCCTCTGCGCTGGATCGAAACATTTTAAAGACTAAGTTTAACAGTGATTTAAACTTCCACGATTTCTACACATTATTAAATTGTAAAATCACGTATTTAAGTTTTAAGATTGATCTCCGACGTTTCGAAGACGGCGTTGTCCCCGTGGTAAATGTAATGGTGATGTAATGTGTTGGTAAATGTAAGCGGAAACGGATGTCGACAGTCGATAAATCGAATATCGTTAGTGTTATGTGTCGACAGAGTAACATCCCTAGTGCCCAAAACGTTCAAACTGATAAACACCAAGTGCGGGTAGTTCGACAAACTCGCGCGGCTAGAAGATGTTGATTGTTGATATCAACTTAGCCAGTCTTCTCCGAGACCACGGGGACAACTCCGTCCGCGAAACGTCGGAGGTAAATCAAAACTTAATACGCGATGAAGTCCCGTTTTACAATTCAATAATAAGACTAAGTTTAAACTGGATTTTCAGACATATTTCGATACGTATACGGGTCATAATTCAAAAGCAAACGGTATAATAAAAAAGAATTTCGCTCATAACTCCACCTCAGGTAGTCGGCTGCCTTTTTATATCAATTAGCGAAGATTTTGGCCTTTAGTTTATTTTTGGACCGAAAAGGTTTCTGATGACAATGAAATTGTCTCGGACTTTTTAGCGATTAATGGAAAGATAAGAATTTAGGATTTTGGAGGGTTTTTATGCATTTTAAGAGGCCGGTGTCGATTTTAGTCGCAAAAATGTAAAATTGATAGATTTAGTCCGTGAAATTGTACACCTTTTGTTACCTAATTGAAATAACAAGTACTGGTTTCTATTAGCACGTCTTCTTATCTTACTTTTTATGAGATCAGTTTTTTGAAAACAGACTCACTAAATTAGTAATGTTTGCTTTTCTGATGGACGTTTAGGTAAACGCGCGTAAAGCACTGATTTTGTCGCTCTTATTTATAAATTTCGTAAAGTTTAGACTGCTAAACATGGTAATTTTATATTACACATATCGTGTACTTGACGTTTTTTAGACTACATTTTTATTATTATGACTTTGAAGTAGTGTAAATGAAAGTTAGACGAAATCAATTTTCTCCAGAAATTACTTCAAAACAAGTGAGAATTTCTCTGAAAATCGACTTAATTTCAACGTAATTTTGATACTTAAACAATCTACAACATTTGCTGAAACTATTTTTATACATCAATTTGTATAATTTACCACCATGATTTTTTGATGAATTTTTAAAAACTGCCCCTTCTCTTCATGCATTACCGGTGACGCACGCTCGCGACCTCATTATTAAAAGGCAAGATGAGAAGACGTGCTAATAGAAATCAATACTTGTTATTTAGATATTACGTAACAAAACGTGTATAATTTCAAAGACTAAATCTATCAATTTTACATTTTTGCTCCAAAATCGACTACGGCCTCTTAAAGCGCGATACTGACTAGGGAGAAGGTAACTACTGGTTTATTTTTACGACAAATCACAAGATGTCAGATGAAGCTACAAACTTAAACGCAATTTCTCTGAGGCCAATGCATCTTGAGGTGAGTGGACAGTGGCGTAGCTGGGCGTGGGCGAATGGGGCCTTCGCCCACGGCCTCGCACTTAGGGGGGCCTCGCAAAGCCAACCTTTTTATTGCCTCGTGGTTTGTGCCCTAGGCTAGATTGGTTCACGCTAAGCCAATGTAATAAATAATATTCTTATTGTATTTTGTTTTTGTATTAAAAGAACTCGCAGTATTTAATTTTTTAGTACTACAGATACTAAGAGATGTAACAGTCAGGAATTTATAAAGGTTCCGTTTTCCCATTTCGGTTACCGAACCCTAAAAATTATTATTTTAAATATGTACTTAAGAAACTTAAGAAGCACTAAGTGTATCTTGTTACACATTACCAGCAGCTTATACAGGCGCTTATCTCGTATGCTCACTCATTTAAAAACACACCCTGTCCTTATCAATTTAAAGTTGACATTAAAATATGAAGACTTTGCGTTTACGCCCTTCTAATATGTTTGAGAAATAACTGCAAAGGTAAAACAGGAAGCGAGATATCACGGGCAGAAGATGCCCATCAATTTTCTTATAGGAAAATCAACCTCGTGTCTCTAATAATAAAGTTCTAATTCAACTGCAATAACTTTAATCATCTTAAAGACCTGTTTATAGTTAAAACGGCGTATCAGCCTTTTACGTAGTACGACTTAGGTCTTTATGGATCTGTTTGAGTTTTTCTTGATACGAGCCTTGTCCATAGTTGTAATGTAACTGTACAGGACAAAAACTAGGACTAATACACCGTTAAAGATACCTAATAGGTCCTATGTAGGTAATACGTATTTCAAAGTAGGAAGAAGCTGTGTAGACAAAACTTTAGAATTTTTAAGGGTCTCCGGCAACCTCGGTTCTCTATACAAACGTAGTTCCGCTCTCATTTTAAAACGACTAGCTAGATTGCTCTGAAACTTTGTACTTACAATAGGATAAGGTATATCTATATGTCTGTAAATAGTTTATGTAGCTTCAGATACCATAGTTAAAAAAATACAGCGAATTTAAGTTTTACATACAAAACTTGTATATGCTCTATTTGGTCTGTTTTATAAACTAGAGCTATATAAACTAATTTCAGACCTAGATATACCTCATGTCATTATATGTGCAAAGCTTCATTACAATCCAACACGTAGTTTGGAAATGAGATCGGAACTACGTTTGTATGGGAAGGTGCAATTCGGCCGAGCTTGCCGGGGACAATACAGATTTTTATGAGACGGCACGGTACACTGTATTTTTCATTGTTATCACACCGAGTTTGAGATTAGTTTTCCCTTTATTTCTACAGGCTCCCATCATCACATCCCGATGTGATTAACTGTGATCTTTTAAACAAAAAATAATTTCACTGAAAAAGATAAAGATCCGAACTAATTAAAATTGTCCTTTATGAAGTCAATTAAAAATACAACAAAATGTTGGCATACCGTTATGTTGTATTTTTAACAGACAAGTAAAATCTCGCTCGTACCACCAAGGCACGAAAAAACGCCCTCCATTTTAAAAACGTACCCATGATTTAGGACCCATTTACGAGTCGAAAATGTTCGTTCACAGTCTACGGACGTCATTGGGGCATATTTAATCGTTAACATTGGTATAAGGAAGTCTCTATTGTACGGAAAAGGATTATGTCCTCATAATGACGCGCGTTTTTCCGAGCCTTGATGACCACCCCTTAAGCTTGTACGTATTTTTGCGCCGTCACATACGCCATTTAGATTTTAACCCCTTGGAAATCGGGATGCCCACGCGCACGCTACTGGGCATATTTTATGTTCGTCTTTTGTTTTATCCCGCCTGCCAACCAGGAGGGCTATGATGCTTTGTCACCATTTCATTTATAATTGTATAAGTGAAAAGACGGCATATCTGATAAGTGATATAATTGGATATAAAGTCGCGAGGATAACGTATAAGTGACAAATGATAGCGATGAGGTTTTGAAAAATCAATTTTAAAGTCGATAACTTAAGGTGTATTTTAAAGAATAGATTGTTAAATCACATTCTACCACTTATCTATGTACAAATGACATAGACAGTTATAAATTATCCATGGTTTGAGCTTTTGAAAAATCAATTCTAAACAAGTTTAATTAAAGTGTATTTTAATGAATATTTGGCTAAATGACGTCCTATCACTTATCCATGTACATGTGATATTGATAGTTAAAAATTATCCATGGTGTAAGCTTTTGAAAAATAAACTCTAATTGAGTTTATTTAAGGCGTTTATTAAAGTAAAACTTTTATACCGTCGCCTCAAATTTAACCGTCTTTAGCATGTCGCATTACAGCAGTAGTAAAATTCTATTTTAATCATATATATGTAAAAATGTTCTTTTAAAATGGAAATATGCAATGTAAGAATTTTGTGGTACGGTTTGAAATTGTGTTACGATTACGACCCTATCGAATTCATTGTTTACCGATGTCCCCGAAGGCGCCTGTAAAAACTAGGCCTACCCATTGGAGCGCCGGCTTTCGCCTGCCCTTTAGCCCCTTTCGTTTCGACGCCCTGTCTGAGGCCTAGCGCTCCGGCTCCGACCAAGTCCCCGCTGCCGCCGCTAGATGCGACGGTGCACCGTGCACACATCGAGAGTGTATCGAGTGCAGTATCGTGCCAGACGTTAATTGTGAATTGTTTAGTTATACATAATTATATACTGTGGTTTGTGTTTGTTATTTGATATAAGTTTCTCATTTACTATGTTACTATTTCATGGTGTTAGATGCAATGAGTTCTCTGTCTGAGTCGTCGTGCCCCCTTACTGTCTTGACTCGTCGCGAGTGTTCACGTCCCGAGGTCTTAAGTCGCATATTACTCGTTAACACAAAGATGTTCCCCGCCTCATGCCTCCGCAACTCGCCGGCGAGGCCTCTGTTCGCTTTAATATCACACCACCATCACCAGCTCCAGCTTCACAAACATATAGCTGTAGCCTGGACCAACTTGTTTCATTAAGGGTCAGTGCGAGATTTTCGCCACATTCCAAAAGGGGCGAGGAGTATCGCCGCTAGTAACTGATGTAGTATCATTGATAATTGCATTACAATTAATGGATTGAACGAATGGTTCGCCCTCCTATCTTTTTCCTACAGAGCCCTACGAACGCCTGTATCAGAAGAAGCAGAATTTCTTACCGCCATGCCATTTTAAATGCGTCTATCTTTCTCAAACATGCATGAATTAGGTATTTTATTTAGTAACTAGCTTTTCCATGTGACTCTGATCCTATTAGCAGATGCTTTTAGGGGTAAACGCTATCCTATATGTTAATCTTATGAATGATACTTTTTGTTCCGCCATGTAAACAGTAATCTTCATGTAAGAGTCCCGGGCAAGCTCGGCCGAATTTCACCTTCCCATACAAACGGAGTTTCGTTCTCATTTTAAAACTACGTGTTGGATTTTAATGAAACCTTGCATATACGATAACATGAGGTATATCTAGGTCTGTAATTAGTTTATATAGCTCTCGTAAACGTAAACGAAATAGAGCAAAAACAAGTTTTCTATAAAAACTTATATTCGCTGTATTTTTTTTACTATGGTATCTGAAGCTACATAAACTAATTATAGCCGGGCTAGCACATGTTTGGCGCGAGAGTATTTCGTCACGACATAGACTACCCGACCCCCTTTAATTCATACAGAAAGACGGGTAGTCTATCTCGCGGCGAGATACTGTCGCGTCAATCATTAGGTAAGGGAAATTAGCTAAAATTACGGCATAATTAATGGAAGACTTTTTTAAATTGAGATATGTACGTTATGGACCGAGGTTATTTTTCATCAACCCTCCCCATCCCTCCCCCCTCTGCGTCACCCCCCCCCCCCACCCCCCCGCAATGGGCCTGAAACCCGGGTTTTCTCAATTTTTAAGGAAACCGTTCAAGATACAGAAAAAGTGTGTAGGAACGAAGTGATCCTTAATAAATTTGCTATTAATCTCTTATACACACTACAGTGCTATCACTTATAGTTTTTGTGCAATCTGTCACCAAAGATGCAAATTTTTTAGCATTTAACGTTTTTTTCTTTTTTAAGATAACTTTTCTCAAAAAATTCTCACGATATCGCCCAATTTTGGTTTTATTTAAGTAAATAGTTAATATGTTCTTTAAAACTAAGTATTACTTATTATTAAACTCCTTCATTTGACGATTTTATGCCATTTTGAAAATACATCCTCGTCAAACATATTCAAAGTCAGCGAATATCCTTATTAACCACTTGTCTGTATGAAACGGACCCTAACCGAAATTCATAGCTAAAGCACAACCCGAGGGTGAACCCACGATTTTCGACCACCACATTTACATATGAAAAGTAATGAGCGAAAGAGATATAGATAGTTGGATTTTGCTGTTAGGACACTTTACGAATGGGAAACGTAAACATTTCAAAAGCTCCCTACGTGTGTCCAATGTATATGGTTCCTTGGTTACTTTTTAGGTTTCCGTACCCAAAGTGTAAAAACGGGACTCTATTGCTAAGACTCTACTGTCCGTCTGTCTGTCACCAGGCTGTATGTCATAAACCGTGATGACAACACGTGCGCTTGTTTTTTAAGAAATTCAGCACCTGAATAGATATTCAGGTCAATTTGGTATAAATTCAGATATTCTTTGTCAAATAAACTGGTCGGAATGTTTATCCTACCTATTCATAAACTTTGTCTTAAACTGAAACTGAAAAGTCCAGACTCAAGGTTTGTCAGAGAGCAATGGAACGCAGCATGCTGGATGTTCGTAGAACCGACCAACCGAGCATATTACATATAAACACCGCACTGCGATCCAAAACCGGTATTGTGGATGTGGGCATGAAGGTCGCAAAGCTATAAGTGGGCTAAATGGGGCTGGGCAGGGCACGTTGGCCGAATTAACGAACTAGCCACATACTGGATCCCACAGGATGGACCTCGGAGCAGAGAAAGACCAAAATAGAGATGGCAGGACACTTATTTAGAAAAGAAGTGGGAGTGTACATTGGACAATTTGGATAGGACTAAATAGCGGTGAGAGGGAAGGCCTTTGCCGAGCAGTGGAACACTCTTATATGTATATGTCATCATCATAACTCTTAAGAGCCTGATGGCTCTTGTCGGTGGAGTAACCGCCACGCCACTCCGTTCTTCTTTCTGCCACTGTTTTGAGCTCCTGATACGTCACTACGTTGATTTTCTCTTTGGCTTGGTCCAAAAACGCACGTCTCGATCTTCCTCTGCCTCTCCTTTTTTCTATTCTTCCTTCTATTATATATGTATAGGCTAGTAAAAAAACACACAAAATAGGTGACATAGACAATATCTAAATTAATTCCGTGACCATAAGAGGTTCAAGTGCTGAATATCTGAAAAAAAGGCATAGAGCATGTCGGGCCATGCTCATTGTAGGGCTCCGTAGTTACCCGTCCGTCACAATAGGCTGCCTTGAATGGAACCTATTAGTAAGTAACAACATAACATAACAGGCAAAAGGGAGTAGGTGCATACCTTCGCAACGCTTTGTACATAGGTACGTCTTTTTACTAAGAAGGGAAGTTTTAGCGATAAGTCAAAAACGACTTTTCATTGAATGTCTTTCTACAGCTCTACATTCACGTTTTTTTTTTTTGTTTTGAACCCATGGTTCAAATGATAGACTTTGTACGACATATAATTTGATGTTTACCAGTCGCTTTTCGGTGAAGGAAAACATCGTGAGGAAACCGGACTGATCCTAACAATGCCTAGTTCCCCCTCTGGGTTGGAAGGTCATCAAATGAAAGAGCTCATTGTGAGAATCTCAAATATATATTTTTTATAATTTTAGGATAAACAATTTAGAAGTTATTCAAGAAAATAGACAAAAAATTACCATTCCCCCCCTTTATCTCCGATACTACTGGGTCTTAAATTTAAAAAAAAAACACACAAAACAGATCTTTACATATAGATTACAGAAAAACCTACTAAAAATGTGCAGTCAAGCGTGAATTGGGCTTAATTACTTAGTTTTTGATCCTACCCCTACGGGTTTTTTAAAGACATTTCACTCACGTTTCACATAAAAAATACATTGCTTAAATTGTTAAATTGTGTAATGTACGGAACCCTAGGAACGCGAGTCCGACTCGCACTTGGCCGGTTTTTTTTATTCCCCATCGTAAATTTGAATGGTTTATGGTGGGCTACTCGACCAATCATATTGTCGCATTGCGTATGTTCTATCCCTCACGGGCGCACGCGGTAGGCCACTTCTATTATAGTTCGATAACTTTTATTATTCGATGACAATACAGCCCATGAGAAAAATCTAAGATCATCAGTATTTTTGTTAAAATGTTTTCAATCCTCGATTTATCGCAGGAAATGTCAGAAACTGTTTAAAAACCTCATATCATTTTTTTCGATTGATTTATATTTTATATATCCATGCCAAATTTCAGCTTTCTAGCACTAACGATCACGGAGCAAAGCCTCGGACAGACAGACAGACGAACGGACATGGCGAAACTATAAGGGTTCCTAGTTGACTACGGAACCCTAGAAAAGAAAAATCCTAATTCCCAACGATAGGCTAGCAAGCATGTAGACATCTCGGAAACCCCAGTATTTATAACGTGACCGTGAGATTCGTAACAACCTATGCGTAATCGGAGAGCTTACTTATACCGATTTCTTTAGCCATTGACTCGCGTATACACAATACTTGGTTGTATGAAGTAACATTGAGAAGGTTGCATATACCTACCTAATTTTTCAAGCCCATTATTTATTCATAATTTATTATTGATATAAAGTACATATTAATTACTTTCATCAGCTTTATGCATACTTATCTTATGAACTTCATTTTTAAGTTCCACATTTATTTATATTAATACAAAAAAATATCAAAAAATTTATTAGCTATATGTGTATTTATTTATATAACAAATATTAAAAAGTATACAGAAATTTACAAACTTAAAACCTACATCTAAAAATTATGGATACTATATACTAGGGTCGACTCGACAGGTACCCGGGTAAACCTCTGGCGATGGATTGCCGGGACCGCTCGTCTCCTGGGAAGAGATATCCATTTGTCCTTAAGTCTGTAAACAACCCACCACTTTTATGATTTGGTACCTTAGCTACACGTAGCTAATATTGAATAATACTTCCATAAATATGGAAGTACAAGCTTCGAAGAGTCCTAAAGAAGTTGCATTTAATAACAAAAGTTAGGTACATATGAATATGAATATGCATTGAAATATTTAGAAACACTTCAAATTACTTTTAATTTTCAAAAATACACATTCAAGCCTTATTTCTATTTCATAGTCCTCAAAATTCTACGTAAGTATGTATTAGGAAAAATGTATAAATATAATGTTACTGACTATGTATGTGATTACGCCGTATAAAAGGAACATCATTATAGTTCTCATCACCTGCGTCAGTGGTGTTCAGTACCAAAATGGACATACCTTCTATTCACCGCAGTCACAAATTGATCTAGGGACTTGCTGACGGTAGATTGAGCAATGGACAAGCCATGGTCTTGTCCAGTTCCCCTTTGGTAACTACCGTCAGTTAATAGGTGCAGTGATGTTAGAACCTAAAATAAAGAGTTGTAAGTTGGTATGTCATTATTAAACAAGTATTAAGATCAAGGTGGTGGTAAAGGTGACAAGAAAGATTTGAGGAATAGTGCAACATTATATCTTTACTTTAAGATGTGCCGGCAATCCATCGCCATGTTGAGGTTTGAGGTCGGCGTCGAGTTCGCCACACAAATAGAGTGCCAATTTTTTGCGCACTCTATAGGTATATATGTGACGAAACTCCTTGTTAGGCATATCGGTTGCATGCATCCCTTATGGCCCGTCGTTGCAGTTTTCTTTCCTCTTTTTTTAATAGCAGCAGCTGCCAAGAAGAAATGGTGTCTTGCCATCCCTACAAAGAATGTATTGATAATATTATATGTAAATAAATGGAATCCAAATTGTATATATTATAGTGAAAAAAAAAACAGATACTTACTGATATTTAACTCCAAAAACTGGTATATTTCACAATTTATATTCCACAAGTCTTTTTCGCTAATCTTAGCAGAACAAACGAAAGATGTACTATCCTCACAAAAAGACCTTAAACCAAACTTCACGGTAGAATATGATGGAACTTGCATTAATTCTAACTTAAGATCACATCAATGTACCATATTCTGAAAAATAAATACTTTTAATTACATTTCATTTCATTTCAAATCCCCTTCTAGTATTCAAGTCTATGTGTTTCCACTTATCGTGCCCAGTGAGCACTACGATAAATTAATCAAAGGCTAGCCGTCAAAAATCGACTATATATCTATTTATCCAACAATCGTAGCCATTTACCGGCTATTGCTGTCAAAGTGGACAAAAGTGTATAAAAATGTATAAATCTGGACAAGTGTCATATATATCATTTAACTTATCCACTTATCATCAAATTTTAAGGTGGAAATGTGGACAAATGACATATTATCCAACGACCATGTTATGCAGTATATCATTTAACGGCTATCGTTGTCAAAAGTGGATAAGACGTCAAAACTGGATAAAATGTCAGTTTTATCATCATTTATACAGCTATATCATTTATACAGTCGAGCATCATAGCCCGGCAGAAACTAATTATTGCACATGCACAGTGGCTTTGGATAATTCTTTTCCTTTTACTTTTTAGTTAAGGCGCATTGGTGTAACTTGTATCGGAGTAATTTTGAACATGATAAATACAGTGGAATCCGTTTATTATGATGACAAATCTAATAAATGTACTATAAATCCTATTTTAAATGAAATTATGACCGGTTGACTGACACATCGCTGGTTTTAATGGCTATCCCCACGTCTTTCCCTGCTCTTTAGCTTATAGTTCTCAGTGACTAGTTAATAATTGGTACAAGGTTAATCAAACTCATCTCTCACAGAAATACATCATCTGTGAAAATTTCAACTATCTAGCTATCACGGTTCATGAGATACAGCCTTGTGACAGACAGACGGACAGCGGAGTCTTATTAGTAATAGGGTCCCGTTTTTAACCTTTGGGTACGGAACCCTAAAAACACGACATAATGCCACAACGTTCAAAAACAGTTAAAACCTATAGAACCAAAGTGTGAATGTGTAGAATAAAGTATTCTACACATTCCTTAAATCCCTTAATTTGTAAGACGATAATTGTCATACAAAATCTCCCGTCGCTTACGTCGCTTCGGAGACGACGCGTCCGCAAAGCTTGTACAATAAATATCTCCTCTACACTGCCACTATTTTAGTCCTAGCCTTTTGTATGCAAATTTATATTTGATTTATTATGTAGCTTCTGTAGCGCTTTATTTTTGTACTTTAACCGGTTATGGATAAAAGGATGCAGTCTCAGTTTTGTAAAAAGCAGTGCCTGCAGCAATTCTTGGTATTGCCGAAATTGGAATTCGGTCTTTCGGACGCAACAGCATGCAGGAGTTTTTAAGTTTTATTTACCAATACCTACGACAAATCAGGTGACAACCGAACCGAACCTCATTAATTGTGACACAGGTACAGAGCCATATTAAACCATATAGGTACTTAGTAAAGGAAAAATAATATTCTATATTAATAGAGTCTTGAAGTAATAAAGTCAGTCCAATACGTTGGTCTAACCGGATCCGCACCACTCTTGACTCCACAGTTCACATGGCTCTCCACACCGCCAGACAGAAACAGATGGAGAAAGATCGTAAGAGAGAAAGTGATACAAAAGGGAGGTCACGACCCTTAATATTAAGGAATACGACGCAAGGAGGAGGAGGATTAATAAGGTCTTGTTTCTCTGGAACGTTCGTATTTGTCATGCTACTTCAGTCAACTTCAGTACTTTTTGTACTAAAACTGACTGAAATAGCATAACACGTTCGGGCGTTTCCGTGAAAATACAGTGTGCCAAATTGTGAAACTTACATACAATTTTAAACAATATCTTCTAAACATGGCTTGTAACTAATCCTTGGTCCTGCTGAAACCGGTATGGCACTTCGGGCCGTAGCAGGGTTACCAACTTACCACAAACAACTTCGAATAATCGTGAAATTGTAATAAAAAGATTAGCTTTAGCAACGAAAAGTAGTACTAGAGATACCTGTAGATAGGTACCGTCAACCGGGGTGAATCGGGATGGCTGGGGTGAATAGGGACAAAACTTTAAATGTAATTTTCCTGACAATTTCTTAAAAAATATTGAATATAATAGTAGGTTTATTGTGATACAATTTGTCTACCGTTCTTCATCAATTCTCATCTGCTCAAAGGTTAACTGGAGGAAATCCCTTAAAGGGATAAGTTCGCCTTTGTACTGCCTATTTCTGTGCCATATTTGTGTTGTGTTTTGTACAATAAAGAGTTTATACATACATACATACAATTTGTGTGGGTATTATTAATGAAATTGTCAGGAAAATCACATTATATTTGAGCGGCTTTTTGGCGGAGGGTTCGCAAGACAGAAATTCCTAGGAAATAAGTGGTAGGCGGTAGCCCTAAACCTGATGGTGCTTCGATCCCCTGTAAATCTCGCGATACTAGCACGCGCGCAGATAAGCTCAGTAATTGACGTTATAAAAAGCATAAACTCGGAAAAAGAATGTCCCAAGATAACCTGTCGAATGGCGAAATGTTATGGGAATTGTGCAGGATGCTATCTGGTTTTATCAATATTAAATAATTTTAGAACCGGTTTAGATATCGACAACGTTTACTGTGTGGTGGAAATTTATTTGTATTTTTTTAACGATAAGCAAAGAAGCGTGGACGTGGCAGGCCCAGAGGGAGATGACGGGACGACTTAGACACCTTCATCAGTAACTGGCCGGCAAAAGCACAACAGCGGGAGTTGTGGTGATGAAGGGGAGAGGCCTATGCCCAGCAGTAGGACACTTTAACGGGCAATTAAAAAAATACCGGCCAAGTGCGAGTCGGACTCGCGCACCGAGGGTTCCGTACTGTTTAGTATTTGCTGTTAAAGCGGCAACAGAAATACATCTGTGAAAATTTCAACTGTCTAGCTATCACGGTTCATGAGATACATCCTGGTGACAGACAGACAGACGGACAGATGGACAGACGGACAGCGGAGTCTTAGTAATAGGGTCCCGTTTTTACCCTTTGGGTACGGAACCCTAAAAAACAATTATCGTCGCCCATCGACACCTGCAACACGAGAGGGGTTGCAATAACGCTACCGGCCTTTGAGATGGGAATACGCGAGGAAGGAAAACCGAGGGCGACAGTTCATTCCACAGTAGGAAGTTTCTGGAGAAGGGGATTTTCGGAAAAAATGGTGCCATTTAATTTGTTTCGAGAAACCATCAAGTTTTGGGTTATTTAGCCTTAGAATCACGAGTACTACTGAATGAGATAAAAAAAGTGTCCCCAGATTTTCATACAAATTTTGGGTGTCAGTTTTATAACGGTCCATACAAAATGTATGGGCAAATGCGTTACAAAACTGTCATTTTTTTGGGGACATATTTTTTCTTTTTAAATCGATAGTCCTCGTGATTCTGAGTAGAAATAACCTACAGGTTGATGGAGTTTCGAAAAAAAGTAAATGGTACACTTATAAGTGAAAATGCCCAGAAACGGACAGTCGAGGACTGCCAACAATAGTGGTGCAGGTGGAAATGTGGTACTGTAATGGTAGAAAATTTGTATTATAAGGCGATATCTGTATAGACCGATTCTTGGTCATTTCGGTTCGATGTTATATCGAGATAACTATAAGTAATAGTGTAAAACTGTTTAGTATTATCACTGGCGTAGCTAGGCGTGGGCGAATGGGGCCTTCGCCCACGGCCTCGCACTTATAGGGGCCTCGCAAAGCCAACCTTTTTATTACCTTGGGAAAACACATTGAAAAGGGCCTCGCAAATGTGGTTTTCGCGGCTAGATTAGTTCACGCTACGCCAAGTATTATGAAATTAGTACCACTGAAATTCCGCAACATGGCGAAGGCCAAATAAAACGTTGTATACCGTATATAGTTAGTTTATACTCTGTTAACGACCTCATATGCTTTAGTCCTTGTTCTGATTCTGAGCCTCATAATTGACGATCATCCAAGGGCCTGACACTCTTTGATAGAAAAAGATAGTCTTATTGCGATTCCTATAAGTGGAAAGATAAAATAGTGCCATGCTTTGTCCTTATCACCGACCGGGTGGCGTCATAGGTAGGAGGCGAAGGCGAAATACCGAAATTTATAAGTGAAAGAGAAAAAATCCTATGCTGCAGTTTTATTTGAATATTCTTTCTCTTACCCCCGGTCGCTCGGTGGCGCGTCTATATACTATGTCTGTGCGATCATCAAAGTGACATTGACGTTACAAGCAAGTCACACTATTCCGAAGTCAAAAGATACCAGGCCTTTTGGCTTGCATAAGCTCGGTTTCGTAAACAAAAAGTCCTAGATCACAGATCCGTATATTCCGTATCTGCGGTGATTGGGCGATGCCGGGGGGCGTGGCCGCGGGAGCGGGAGGGGATGCGCACGCGCACCGCGCAGAGCACTTGCGGACTAAATGAAGTATGTAAGATTAATTACAAACAAACTATCATACTATACTACAGGTTGGAAATTTGACAAAAAAAATACTGCTACATATTTTTTGATAATTTTAATGTTTGCATTTGTGTATGAAATCTAAAGGAGAATAATTTTGAAGATAATTGTTTTATTATTAATGTTTGCATTTGTACACGCGGCGGTAGGCGGCATGCCGCGGCATCCCCCAGTATGCGTCGGGGTCTCCCGAGTGCGCCTGGTCACAGGGCGGACACGCTATACATCAAAAATCACTTGCGTTTCTATGTCTGAACGGCACGTCTGTACACGCGTCATGCGTCATAGAGTAAGTTGCTTAAAAATAGTAATGAGCGGCCGGCAAACGGCCGTCAATCTGGTGTCGCGGGGCGAGGTAATTAGAGTCGGGGCGGGGCGGTGCGTGGCTGTTCTGTATGATAATACTATTACTTATTCTGTGGCCTGGGTAGCGCCGGGACGACGGGGGAGTACACGAAGGCGGTAGGCAACAGGAGGGGGTAGTACAAAATGACATGAAAAATTTAAAGTTTAAACCTTAAAAAGTTAAAGTTGGCTCGATAGAAAAAAACACAACTGTTATTCATTTTCAGTTTTATATTTTATTTTAGTCCAGCACATTCAATCTACTACGCATAACCATTTTAACCAAACTACACACAAACCAAGTACTACGTATAACCTAAATAATCCAGTATAATATGATCCCCGACTACCCATAGTTGTTACTAAGGTCAAACTATGTTACACTGGTTATGAACGATCACTTGTACACTACACTACACACACTGGTTATGAACGAGCTCGGTAAGCTATTACAGGATCAGAGATGCATTAAAACTACTGCATACAAAATTAAACTGTAACTTTAAGAAATAAGGTTGGTTTTCGTTGAAACTGATGGATAGCCTAAGGACATGTTCGGAGCTCACAGTTATTGTGAAGAATGCAGATATATTTGTATAGGTTTTGTTTTCGAAAGTCTATGAAGGTCGATAAACGCTAGTTTATACCATCGAACACGGATACACACGAACCCGCCGCCACAAAGCCGCTTCCATACAATCGGAGTTACGCTCTCATATTAAAACGACATGCTTAAAAATGTATATGTATTTGGCAACCCTTATTTTGTACTTCCACCCCGTCTTTCACCCTCTTAAGGGATGATTTTCGTCATAAAAACCATCCGATGTCCTTCCCCGGGATTCAAACTATCTCTATACCAGATTTCAACGAAATCTTTTCAGCGGTTTAAGCGTGAAGAGGTAACAGACAGACACACTTTCGCATTTATAATATTAGTATGAATGTGTGTATATACTCGAAACTTGACAACTACTTATAAAAGGGGTTTTATTAATACACCATTAACACATTTTATTGCACACGCATCCATCAAATCGGTTAAGTTTATGGCGGTCATCTGAATTTACGACTGACGAAACCCAAATTTTGGTACAAAACACGGCTTAGGAACTTTGACTTATGTCGGTACCTAAACAAATCCCCATTCTTCTACCATATACAATTAAAGGTATGTCTAATGAGCCATATAACATAATTTATTTCATCAATAATATACATAACATAACGTATAAAAGTAACTAAAGTAAGTAGGTAAAAAAATACCCCGCTGAATTGAGCATAAATATCCATAGTGACTTAAACTAAAAGCCCCAGATTAAGTAGCAGTTAGCAGGTATTTCCTCATAGTAGCAAAGTAGGTAAATAAAATAATTAGTTTTATCTACATATATATGTAATTTAGAGTCTCTAAATAGTATGTTCCAATAAGAAAACTGCCCCAAAAAATATGCCGTACGGCAAAACTGATACTAACCATGGTAACATAAACAAAAGGCCTCAGATTTCAATGTCGAACATGGATCGAATTGTAACGGATCCATTCTCGATTTAGGTGTAGCTATTTCCTAGTTGTGGGAAAGGCATGGGAGCTCGGAGCGCTCCGCGACCGCCCCGGGCTACCACAACGAACCCGTACTACTTGCTCTGTGTATGTACTTGCTTCAGTGAGAATGTAGGCAAGATAAAGCCGTGCAACCGCGTCAGGTAGCGGACGCCTAAGGTTTTGACAGTTTTAAGGCGGTTCTAAGCATCGTAGTAAGGGCTCGAACAGCCGGCAGCGACAATTGGCAGGGCGTGCTTCTCTTCGCAATCCACAGGCGCCGGTTACACTAATCATACCGTTGTGCGAGAAACCGTTGACAATAAACATATTTTAAACCTCGTTTTTAAATTTTATGTGATAGACGCGACGATTTGTGACCAGACGAGTCCATGAACATAAAGCAGTGATTTGTCTATCGTGTCGTGTTGTGTTGTGTCGTGAGTCGTGACGCATATCGGTTCCATACTGATATTTCAAGACAAACGGGTTTCTTTAAAAAAAACTGACTTCCTGGAGACAATGAACGCGGGTTACCTTGTATAGAAGTTTTCACACCCCGTTTTCATAACTCTTGAGTATAATTCTAAGACGGCAGCAGCAACTATGATCTATATCTGATATTCTTAAGCCTGACCTAGGTCTAAACATCAAGTTCTAATCTACATCTATGTCCTATGCTATATGTATCACTATGATATCAGAGATTAGCATACGTTCAAGGTATATTTAAATCAGTTCAGAGCCAATGTTATAAATATCTCGTATGACTCTTTGGTTTTTATTTTAACAGAATATAGCTTTAACCAACTTGACTAGCAGTCATTTTATTACGTTTTAATATTGGGTTGTGGGTCCTTGAAGATAATATACAATTAGTATTAGCAATGGTAGGGACAATGGATAAATACATGTAATTTTAAAATAACACCCGCGCGATCTCCAATCTTCCGTCGCAAGTTTTGCGCGGGGCGTCATATCTTTTCGTTTCCTTCTAAGGGGGCGTTCAAATATTGTTACAATTTTTGATGATTTTTGACCCCCGTTCGCCCCTGTGTAACGCGCCGTTATGTTCTTCGAAAAATAACTAGGTAGTTTAACACAGAAATATTTTAAAAGCTTTTTGTACTAATCATAGACATAGTATACACAAGTAGTTATAGACGCGCCACCGAGCGACCGGGGCGACCATATAAAATTTGAGCAGCATAGGATTTTTTCTCTTTCACTCTAATAAATTTCGGTATTTCGCCATCGCCTCCTACCTATGATGCCACCCGGTCGGTGATAAGGACAAAGCATGGCACTATTTTCTCTTTCCTCTTATAGGAATCGCAATAAGCCTATCTTTTTCTATCAAAGAGTTGCCCTTGCCCCCGCTCCTGTAACGCAGCGTAACGTTTTACAAGACCCCAAATTGCGTTACGTACTATTTGAATGCCCCCTAACTTCCTCTTCTTAACGTTATGCATCTTGCTTTTAAATAAAGCCAATACAAATAACAATCCAATATTGTTTCCCAATACGTTACATCACACATAAGTCATTACGCGGGAGTTGGATTCTGATATCTGTATCGAATTGGCCGCTTCAGGCCGTTGACCCTATACCGTTGTTTACCGGGTTAGCGAATATTATGTAAAATAACTAATAAGCCGGTCAAACAACTTTGTAAGTAGGAAAAGGTGCGAAATTCGAATTTTCTATGGGGCGATAACCCTTGGCGAATACATTTTTTAAATTTTATACCTATACCTGATAAATAGATAGAAAATTGACACAAAATATAGCATCTAAGACTAAGTTTCATTATATTTCCCTTATTTGACAATAAAATCAATGACATTCTTACTTTTCTTACTAATAGTATGTGGTCCGCTTGTAATAATTTGTAGATAACGAAAAAAATGTTGTAAAAATGAATGTGACAGACTAGTATACCCAAGGGCCTGACACTCTTTGACAGAGAAAGATAGTTTTATTGCAATTCCTATAAGAGGAAAGAGAAAATAGTGCCATGCTTTGTCCTTATCACCGACCGGGTAGCATCATAGGTAGGAGGCGAAGGCAAAATAACGAAATTTATAAGAATAAAAGAGAAAAAATCCTATGCTGCCTAAATTTTATATGAATATTCTTTCTCTTACCCCCGGTCGCTCGGTAGCGCGTCTATAACTACTTGTATAATACTATGTCTATGACTGTGACAGACTTGTATATACTATGTCTATAAGTATACCAGAAAAAAATTGAGATTATTTTTAACCCAACATTACTCCATGACTCATTGCGACAAGGTACCACGTCACACGTGTCCTATTCAGACTTGGAACCTTTTTACATAAACCAGTGTCGTGATTCCCCGATCATCAGTATGCAGCCCCGCGAGCCATGTTTACAATCTGAGACCCTGTTCTGAAGACCACTTTAAACATAGTCGTACAAGGAAAATTAAACTTTATTGTCAGGTGTTAAGAGCAGTTGTAAATGTATTTAGATAATTGTGGTTATACCAGTAAATTATTAGAAATTTTGAATAAAGAACGATGCTTTGTCGATTGCCAAGAAACTTGATCGTTTTATGTTTGGTCATATTGGCAATATGCATTGAAAAATATTAATAAAATATGTTAGTATTGATATTAAACCAACTGGATAAACAAAATATTATCCAGCCAAATATCCGTATGTAATATTTTTTAATAGGTTAGTATGGACAGCATTGATTTGGTATGATAATAAATTTTGAAATCCCTTTTAATATTGTAGGTACACTTGTATTGGTTGCAAAAAGTTTTAACATATAGTTGGTCAAACCAATTTAGCAGTAAATAAGAACAAAAAAACTATACTTATCATTTTCTTTTGAGTGCTAGTACTAGTGTAAGACAAAGATAGTATGATTATCTCTGTCTATGTTTGAAATGAGACAGTCCTTTGACAAACTATAAATAATTGTATTTTTTTATAGCAACTTTTTTAAACTTCGCGTGAAAACGCCTCGCGTCCGTTTGTGACGTCACTGCAGTGATGTAGGAAAGAAATATGAAATACCAACCGGTTAGCTGAAATTTGTCATTTATCGTGATTGATATATCAATAATTTCATTAATTATAAAATAAAATATGCGCATAAACTGATAAAAAACTTTTATAACCTTTTTGAAAATATCACAATAAAACAAATATTGTTTACATGACTACTTTACACTTAAAGTTACAAACTATATTCATTAATAAAAGTAAGTCTTAAAACAGACAACACCAAAAAGAAGACACGTAGGCATGGAGACTATATAAAGGAGCCAAATCTCTATGTATGAAAAGTGTCCATCAAAAAACAGTAATTAGGCGGCGCCACCATACACCGAAATACTACCAAAAACAACCTACGTAATTTGGTCGGGTTATTTGTTGTCTTATATGGTATGGATGGTATAGAAAGGATGCCAATCTCTTATGGCAGAGTTGTTACAAAAGTGACCGCTTTCAGCTTTAAATAATAGTTCTTAATCTCTCCGGTGGCGCTAGTTAGACTCTGGGACACGAGTATAACATGAACCATATAAGGCAACAAATAACCCGACCAAATTACGTAGGTTGTTTTTGGTAGTATTTCGGTGTATGGTGGCGCCGCCTAATTACTGTTTTTTGATGGACACTTTTCATACATAAAGATTTGGCTCCTTTATATAGTCTCCATGTTATATGGTTCATGTTATACTCATGTCCCAGAGCCTAACTAGCGCCACCGGAGAGATTAGGAACTATTATTTAAAGCTGAAAGCGGTCACTTTTGCAACAATTCTGCCATAAGAGATTGGCATCCTTTCTATACTATCCATACACGTAGGTATTGATATGTCATTACGTAATGAACTTGTCAATCATAGTTGTCGTAGTATTGGGTATTTGACTACTAGTCAAATCAGTTTCTGTTTTCGAACTGTCAAAACGTTTTTGCTCTATGGAATTTATACAAAACACTAGCATGTGACGTCACAATCAAATAACCTACTCTTTATAGTTTTATACGGGTTTTAAAATAAAAACTGTGTTTAAAAATTGCTATCTACGTTACTCCATTAATCTTCTGGTGCTTTATTTCAAGCATGTTGTAAAATAATTTATTTTAAACACTGTCTCATACCCTATTGTACTGTAGTTGGGTATCTGGGTGACGGTTTTACGGTATCTAATTTCTTAAACAAACAATTTGGTTGCTAACTAAAGCACTTCATCTAAAATTAAACTCGTTGTTCCATGTGATCCTGCATTTAAAAAACCGGCCAAGTGCGAGGACTCACGTTCCAAGGGTTCCGTACATTACACAATTTAAACAATGTATTTTTTTATGTGAAACAGAGAGTTTGGTTCTGACCGCGGCCGGGGTCGGTTGTGTTCCGGGGGCCCTTTACAATGGCATTCGCAATTGCATCTTGTCACCAGATGTTGACCGGACCGTGATAGTTTTTACCGACGCGAGCATCTAGATATGCAGTATACGTTTCTATAGAATATCTGCTTATCTCGTAACACGTGGGTTGGTTGTATGTGAAGTGAAACAGTGAGTGGCAATGTTAACAGTGCAATTTACCGGTGAGATTTTTCCATTTTACGTCTTTTAAATAACGGTCCGTTCTTAACAGTGTTTGTATGTAGGTACAACTACATTCTGTGTTATTGGGGTTAAGTTAGTTTAAAAACAAACAACTTATTAGGCTACAAATTGTACGCCTGAACCTTCCTCGGGAGTCGCTCTGTTAATGGGTGAGGGCCGCATGGGGGTCCGCTCGGTGGTTTTTAGGGTTCCGTGCCGCTGTCCGTCTGTCCGTCTGTCTGTCGCCGGCCTGTGTCTCGTAAACCGTGATGGCTGGACGGTTGAAGTTTTCACGGATGATGTGTTTCTGTTGCCTGCAGCAACAGATACTAAAAAGTACGGAGCCCTCGGTTGGCGGGTCCGGCTCGCGATTGTCCGGTTTTTTTAGTTTATCCCGAACGTGCAGGCTGACAGACGCGGGGGGCGGGGGGAGGGGAGGGGGGCTCAACGAATTGCATTGTCTACACGATTCACTGCTGCAACATGTGCAGTGACAAAAAAAGGGTATCGCCACTACGCGGAATTAGAGGACTCTACCACTCAAATTTGATAGCTATGCAATCCAAGTGAGGTGCTATTTGTATGTTTCTTTGTGGTGCTATTTCTTTATGAATTGTTTAAATGAGTGTTGTTTAAGTGACAACGTGCCGTCCTCTTGTGCTCGAAGTATGGGCATCTTGGTAGACTTAGTTTTTTATAAAGGAGGCAAGCGAGCGGGGAGAATTGCATGATTGGGAATTAATGTCAGAACGGCAGAACAATAACCAAGAGGATAAAATGCTACCTAGGACATCCTAAGACGCCCAAAACCTCATCTGTTAGAAGCCGCATAAGATATAGCTACAGAGCTCCATCCCGGCATGCCTCTGAGTGGCTCAACATGGCAGACGACAAAGGCGAATTCATCAAAGCAGCAAGAGAAATATATCAACTGGACGAAACCGACAGCGAATCAGAAGAAGAAGAACCAACACCTCGAATCGACGAGCAAACGTTATCTCAAGATGATATTGGCCTCGCTTGGCACAAGATGTTATGAAGACCGAAACGAAAACGACGAGAAGCATATTATCACCAACGCTCTCCCTCGACGACATAACCTACCCCACCTATCTTCCAATATTGGCTTAAGGCTGCATAGCCGGCTGATTATAACTATCCCTTTCCCATCCCAGGGCGTGTCACTCCCCATAAAATTACGTCCCCTGGTATGCCGGCTAGTCCGGAGCAGGCATGTTCCTGGCTGGGTGTGGCGTCTCTTGTCTTGTCTTGTCTTGTGTATTTTTTTATGTGAAACATGAGTGAAATGTCTTTAAAAAACCCGTATGGGTCGGATCATAAACTAAGTAATTAAGTCCGACTCACGCTTGACTGCAATTTCTAATAGGATTTCCTGTAATCTATAGGTAAAGATCTATTTTGTGTATTTTTTTCAAAATTTTAGACCCAGTAGTTCCGGAGATAAAGGGGGGGGATGGTAATTTTTTGCCTATTTTCTTGAATAACTTTTAAATTATTTATCCTAAAATTATAAAAAAAATATATTTGAGATTCACACAATGAGCTCTTCCATTTAATATATAACACGATATAGTTTAAAAAACTTTATTTTTTTAATTTTCTCATTTACCCCCCAAAAGTGGCCCCCATGTTTAAAATTCATTTGTTTACGTTACAAGTCCGTCTTTGGGTCACAAACTTACATATGTGTACCAAAATTTTAACTTAATTAGTCTAGTAGTTTCGGAGAAAATAGGCTGTGACAGACGGACAGAC
The DNA here is from genome assembly GCF_947568885.1 of Cydia strobilella. NCBI lineage: Eukaryota > Metazoa > Arthropoda > Insecta > Lepidoptera > Tortricidae > Cydia > Cydia strobilella. The sequence goes on from NC_086068.1 coordinate 56,213,504, forward strand.
AGACAGACGCACGAGTGATCCTATAACGGTTCCGTTTTTTCCTTTTTAGGTACGGAACCCTAAAACAGCGATTAAATATAGTTACTTACTTCCAGATAATCAGATAAGACATTTGTATCACACTGTATCTCATTCGCAAATTGAATCATTGCCGGTGGCGCTTTATTAAAGCGGACAGTGATCATTTTCGGTCGAGAAAGTTACATTTGATATTATCTAACCGCACCATTGACCAATGTTAATCTTTATGTATTGGAAATAAGGTTCAAGAAACGTCAGTTAACTGTGCAATTGAGTTATGTGCAGTTGTTAAGAGGGGGCTAACGCAAAAATTTATTTTTTATTTTGATTTTTTACAAGTTTTAAACAAGGAAATGCCATGAAAAAAATTACACGGAAACTAGACTATGCAAGGGCAGAATCCAACCAAAACTTTAAGGCCGTTCCATCGGTTTGCCGCTGTCACTGTCACATTTCGCAAGAAAGAACGGGAAAGATCATGCGCGCCAAGTGTCAATTTTGATCGAATTTTGTCGATTTTTATTCATTTTATAAACGTTACCTGACAATATCGAAATTCGAAAGCTATGAAATTACTACTTAGGTTAAGATTGTTTTTTCTTCTTTTTTTGTTTATTATTACATAATAAATAACCGAGTAAAGTTGGATTAAAAGTCCGAGTTAGAGGTTACTTTGGTAATTAATTGTATCGAGCGAAGTGTCATAATTCGTGTATCGGAAACTATGATATTAAAGATAATATAGTCAAGAACTACATATATTTTTTCCTCGTCTACGAATATCAACGCCTCTTAGAAAAACATGATGATTTTTCGCCTTCCGGCTCAGGGACCGCCTTAAAAGGTTAAAGTTGTCTCGATAGAAAAAAAAATACGACAACAGTCTGGCAAACACAACTTTTCAGTCAGTAAGAACCAGGAAAAATATACTCAACCCTTTGTTTCGGGTGCTAGTACTAGCGTAAGATCGTTTTCACATTATCCAATCCGATATCGGATGTCGGAAGGCGCCTATGACAAAATCAGCTGCTTGTGTGGGAAGGTGAAATTCGGCTGAGCTTGCTGGGGACTTAACCTCGTGTGCCGGGATTATTTTCTTTAAATAGTTTCCTCGTACGTGGATCCGCGTTTTGGCTTACGAGGACTTAAGAACCAATAAAATTCCGGGAAAATAAAGTGGGGAGACGCATGCGGGAGAGAGGTTTGGATCCTCGCTCTGGGTCCTTCCTGATGCAAAGATTGTCCATCGCGGTTCAACGTGGCAACGCGGCGAGCGTCATGGGCACCTTTGCATCGGGGGGGTCGCGGGACGATTTTCGGGACGGCTGAAATGTGACTTATTATTATTAGTGTTAGTTTCTAGGATAGTATAGTTTAGAGTAAGAGTAATTTGTTATTGTGATGTTTAATTGTATATTTGATTTAATCTATAGGTAATGTAATTTAGGATAATTTTGTGCAAACTAATTTATGTTCAATAAACTAAACTATATTACCATTTAAAAAAAAAACAAATAAAATTCCTTCATTTACCTATCCTCGCTCAGCGCAGCTCCAGTATTGTATTGGTTCTCAACTCTCAACACATCCCTCAATTCTCGCACATCCCTGATAGAAATGCAGCCTTACGCCCCCTCTTAACAGTGTGTACAATACTCGTTCACACAGTTATTAGACAATCGTAAACCCTATACTAAAGAGAATACGGTCTATTCGTGGTCAGTGTTACTGTCAGTAAATTGAGTGTTAAAGAGATCACTCATATCAAATTAGTTGGCAAATCAGTTGATTGTATCTGTTGGGTTCAAGCAGAGCGTTGGTTAAGGCGTGGGTTTCTCGGAATGTGTGATTTTAAATGGTGTTTAGGGTTCCGTACCCAAAGGGTAAAAACGGGACCCTATAACTAAGACTCCGCTCTCCGTCTGTCTGTAAGTTGCCGCTTTCCGGCTTTGTCGAACTGAAAAATAGTATAAACACCACGGCCAGTAAATAAGAAAGCCTTAGTGGAGTTAGTAATTTGGGTAGCTTATTTTTTATCAAATCTGCTTTTGATCGATTTCCCATACAAACTTCCACCCCCCTTTTCATCCCCTTAAAGGATGATTTCTGGGATAAAAACTACCCTATGTCCTTCCCCGGGACTGAAACTATCTCTATACCAAATTTCAACTAAATCGGTTCAGCGGTTTAGAACAGACAGACAGACTTTCGCATTTCTAATATTAGTATGGATACTATATCCCTTCAAGTGGCAGGAACAGGCTCCCATACAATTACGTCAATTAAATTTGAAATTTGATTAATTAAAATAGAATTCCAGTCCAACAACTCAAAAATAACGTATGCCAATTGAAGGGATAGCCTCCTGATGACCGAGCGTTCTATAAGTTGGCAAATCAGTTGATTGCACCTATTGGGTTCAAGCAGAGCGTTGGTTAAGGAGTGGGTCTCTCGGAACATGTTTTTCTTTTATTACAAAAAGGCAAACATTTGACCGCAATCTCATGATGGTAAGTGCCGATGCAGTCTAGGATGGATCATGCTTACCTAAAAGATGTCTGTTCACTCTCGAATAGATTTGCAGGAAGTGAATTCGACTCCTTAGCCGTTCGCATGATAAAGCTGGATGCATAGCGCTTAGTACGAATCAGTGGCAGAGTAACGACGTAAGGGTGAAACGCAAGTCCGCGTCTAGTCCCACGGTGGCACTCCCCGAAATGTATCCTGTAGAATACCGATAAACAAGCTACCTTTCTACGGTGTTCAAGGCTCTGCAGTCTAGCCTCTACTAATCCCGCATCTCCAATAAGCTTCCTAGCGCGTTTGTCTATGGAATCTAAGGCGGCTAACTGATATTTGGCGGATCCATCCCAAAGGTGGTTTTAAGGATCTTACATTAGAACGGTCCGGGTCCGGGCCGAGGCGTCTGACACATCTCTGAAACCCGGTGATCACATGAAGTATTAAAACTTGTTGGTTGTTTGGGCAGAAGATTTCCGTTAATATAAAATAAACATTTACAAAACTCCCTTATACATACAGTGCGACCTGCGACATAAAAGAGTAGAAATTAAATTAAATGGAACTAAACAATTTTCATGCAAAATTGTTACTAAGAAAGTGGCGCCCTCATTTAATTTCTACTATTTTATGTCGCACTGAAGTCTGTTTTGCGTTTGATACGACTACGGCACAGGTAATTAAACCTAGGTTTCGTGGTCTGTCGACTATGGTTTTGAAAACAAATAAAGAGAATTCAAATTTTGAATTTAGAATATTTTTATTCACAGCTAAACAGTTCTATAGACGCTATAATAACAACGTTGTCAAGTTAGTATTAAGGTTGAATATCGAATAAATCTAGTGTAATGCACGTGTATGCAACTTGATATACTTGTTGTAGAGATCTCAAATCCTCAATCAGCCTTTTGTCTCTTTGTATACCGTCTTATCGATTCATCTATATATAACATACAATACATAGATTTGGTTATTTGATAAACTAACTGTGAGTTTTATCGTAAAAGTATTGGTTGCATTCGGTTTAAAAGAAAATTATTATTATTAGTTCAATAGGAGAAAACAGACAGAACTATAACGTTCTTTATGTAATAGTAGTAGGAGTTAGAAGCGAAACATAAATGCCATTATTTATTTTAAGCTAAACCTAACCTAACTTGCATAATAGGTAATCAAAAAATCGAAAAAATATCAAACGAAGGGGCATCGGTGTGGTCAAGTCTGTTTCCAGAGAGGAAAACGGAGACTACATTTGCATGGAGAAGAGATCGCGTGTCCACTTTCCTCCCAATTGTACACAAAGCGTTTAAAAAGATCATAAGTCCGAGGACGCGTTAATATCAGGATGGCCGTTCCGTAGTGATTTTGGTGCGAGGCGCGCGCGCAACCGTTCCCACGCGCTCACGCACACAGGCGGAGGCTTAGGTGTGTGCGTGCGCGGCTGCGAGGGCCATAGAGTAGTTGGGTTGTGGATAGTTGACGGACTGTAGATATTTTAAAGAACGAGACTAGCATGTTTTTGTCTGAGATTGGTCGGTTCCTGTGTTGATTTACGATTTTGATCTCGTTCTGCATGGTCTGTCGATGATAGTAAAATAGTGTTGATTATTAAGAATTTGAATTAAACGACCAGAATTTAAAAAAACATCGGCAGAAGATCTCGATTATTGCAATCTTCGTCGCTACTGTATGCGGTCGGCTTTAATTTAACTGACGATAAGAGCGCTGTGAATTACCTGATTCCTGATTTGCGAATATTTTTCCTGACACTCATATCGGTGACCATCTAGCCGTACCGAGAGGATTGTTTACCCTAAATTGTACCCTAAGTTGCTGTTTTATTTTGCAATTATAATAGCAAGTACCCTAAACAGGTAGTAGGTACATATAATTGTATACTGAATTCTTAGGGATTTTTTTAACTAAAATAACTCATTTTAATTACAAATCTCGGTTTCGAAAGTCTAGACGGTCGAGATCTCAAAACGAAACTAGCTGGATTCAGATTAACGATTTTGCATCACAGTCAAGGGCATAAATATATATACATTCCCAAAGTTTCAAAAATATGTGTACGCTCTTACACCTTAGACAATAAAGTCGTGGCTGGATCGATATTTTTGTCTTCGACTGTACCTAGTGTAAGATCACAATAGTTAATATCCTGTATGTGGCCTTATAGTACTGATAATCACTAGTATGTACCTGGCTTTAAGCTTTTTGATTGTTGTATCTATGGTCATTTTAGTTTTTAGAGAGAACTGTCAGATTTGGCGGCAGGCAGGCCTGTGCGCGAGGTTATGTTCGATTTGATATTTTGTAATCTTATAATTAATCCTTTATATCGATGTAATAAAAGGAAGCAGTGGTTTGTGTGCTAAACCTCTTTTACTGAGCATTAAATCAATGGAGACTATATAAAGGAGCAAAATCTCTATGTATGAAAAGTGTCCATCAAAAAACAGTAATTAGGCGGCGCCACCATACACCGAAATAATACCAAAAATAACCTACGTAATTTGGTCGGTTATTATATGTCATACTCATGTCCCAGAGCCTACCTAGCGCCACCTATTTACAGCTGAAAGCTGGTCACATTTACAATAGTTCTGCCATAAGAGATTGTCGTCCTTTCTATACCGTACATAATTAAATCTATGGATGACAATACTAGCTCAATGCCAATAACGTTTTGGGTTTTGCCAGTCTATTTACCTAATCTATGATACCCGCACGCCAGCATCCGCCGTCCCATTCAGTGGATGACATGGACTGATTTCGATACCAAGGTGAAGTTGGCATTACAACTAATGCGTAACGTCAAATTTGTACCGCACGTGTATGGCACTTACGTCCTTTTGGTGTTCAGATAATTAGCTTAGTTGATGAAAGGTGAATTTGCAAAGCCAATAAGTAGCGCTTAAGCCATTTTGGAGTTGGATATAGCCAATGAGTATTTGACGACATACACTATGTAGGTATAGGTACTGGCGTCGACAAAGATTAGAGACTAGGGAATGCAATAACCGGCGAAATTTCATAACCGGTTTGGGTAACGGTAATGCCCGAAAAATAACCGATAATCGGTTAAGGTTATTTTCGACGAAAAATGATAGTTTACAATCAAATCACGAAAATACGTATGGTACAGTATTAGTGCATGTGTCGTCTTCGTTTTTTAATAAAACACAAAATATAGCAAAAGTGAAAATATGACCTTGGACGTGATACAATATTCAATCAAAATGTTTCATAAATAAGGGAAGTAAATTTGGTATATTTTCGTCATTCAAGTACACGATAGACAAAAATTTTAGTCACAGGCGTCACAGGCAAAATAGGCAGGATTTTATAGTCATTAGAAGATCAATGCATAGAATTTAAGTCATAAATAAATAACCGTCACCGGTTATTCGAGTTTCCAATAATCGGTTATGATATTTTGTCAATCGGTTATAACCGATTTGCATTCCCTATTAGATACATTTCTTTTCGGCCTCCTAGCCTAGTCGGTAATGACCCTGCCTCTGAAGCAGGAGGTCCAGGGTTCGAATCCCGGTAAGGGTATTTTTTGTGTGTTTATCCTTAGCCTCTCCTGTGGACAACAGAATATAAGTTAACGATTTGGGTACTTATCACGTTTTACTTATTTCAGTCAGTAGGTAAAAGTAAAATCAGCAACTTTGCGATGACAGGAAAATGTGTATGACCCACGTGCACCATATAGTTGGTCAAACCAAATTGTCAGTAAATAAGAACAAAAAAACTATACTCATTCTTTTTTTTGGGTGCTAGTACTAGTTGTAAGACAAAGATAGTATGATTCTGTCTGTCTATATTTGAAATGAAACAGTCCTTTGAAAAACTATATTTAAGCAAATTAACCAAAATACCTTGTAGAAACTTTTTGGCCAATCTTGTAGCTGGCTGTTGTGTAGGAAAAAAAAAACATTCGATAAATATTTTTTTACAAGTTTAACTTGCATGGCCATAAGACTTTTACAATTGTCTCAATCTTTTGTGTTAAAAAAAGCACGTTCGGCAACCAACGCTTAGAAAAGCACATTTAAAGCGTCAATTTATGCCAAATTATCTCCCGTTATTCAAACACAGCCTTGACTTTACCGCCAATCGATCTGTCAGTGATAAGGAGAGATATATATCTTGATTGTGCTATCTCTCTCTGCATCGGAGGTTCTTTAGTCGTTGCGATTTTTCAAAATCTACGCTTTATTGATGGTGCAGTGACCTTCATGAACTTTTTTTTTCGCGCAATGGGAAACACGTTTGATAAATAAAAGACACTCACTAAAACTCCGAGTTAGTTTACAATAAATTAATTATTCTTGAGTTTTCTATAATTAAAACAATGCAAATATCTTATAGTTGGTCAAGCAAATCTTGTCACTAGAAAAAGGCTCGAAATTCAAATTTTCTATGGGACGATAACCCTGCGCGCCTACAATTTTTTAAATTTGCCGCCTTTTTCTACTGACAAGATTTGCTTGACCAACTATATCTAACAGCTTGCGTTTTTCTCTCTGCCGCAATCCCCTATCAGTGTCATTATTGTTTAAAACCGCGGCAAACCTATCTGTCAGTTGTCAAACATGTTAAGAATAAAACTAAAAGATCGTTTCGATAATATCTAGGTATTGATTAATTAATTCAAATGTAAATCAACACAATACCGGCAATTGATTATATTCATTCTATAAACTATTTAAAAAACTAACACTATTTAATCTTAACTTATTCCGTGTCCCAATCGCCAAGTAAAAGTTGGTGTTAAATACACTATTTATTCAAATGCGGCATTAATTCGAGATATCACTTATATCTAACGCACGCTGCGCTGCTTACGTAAGCGAACAACTCGCGAACGCGAAGCGGCGCGGCGCGGCGCAGCGGGCCCACGGCGTTCGCGTTAGCAACGAGATCGCCCACGTAGGACACTTCTATAGGTATCAAAGGATTGATTCACCCCGCGTGGCATCGTTTCGCTTCGCGTTCGCGTGTTGTTCGCCTACGTAGTACGCTGCGTAACGTATTCACGATATCCTACGGAGTGTCGTGGGTTGCATTCTGATGACCTGATGGGATTTGGTGAACAGACAGTTGGGTGCAAGTTATAACCGTAAATGAATAATTATTAAGGTGTGTTTTCTTAATTACAATACTGAATAATACAGGGTGAAAATAATTAATGGGCCCTGGAGGGAATGTACCTTAAAACCTTAAGTTAGCTCTATTTACTTAAAGCAAAACATTCTTTTAATTTTTTAAAGAAACAAAACTGCTTTCAAAGATTTTTTACAATTCGCTTGTCTAAAAATATTGTCATCAGAATTTTCGATTTTATGGATATTTTGTACGACAGAAGACTGTAAGACCTAATGTTTCTTGGAGAAATAATAACATTAACAATAACTGTACCTACTAGGGGAATAAAACAGCGAATTTTTATATGGCGCGAGACAAGATTTTATTAAATGCAGTTTTGTTTCTTTTTAAGAATAAAAGAATGTAGGAAACAAGTAAAATGAGCTAACTTAAGGTTTGAAGGCACCTTCCCTGCAGGGCCCATTCATTTTCTCCACACTGTATATATACATTTTTTATATTTTTATACATTTTCATTTTTAGTTTTAATCCTGTGTCAATAAATGACAAACCCTTTATACACTCTATTCTCTTTGGTCTAGCCGCTTCCAGCTCTTGCCTTGGACGGAAACCGCTAAAAGGCGTTAACGGAGCCAACGACCGATTACCCGGCTCGTCTGAGCACACCAGAAAGAATTAATAAGAAAACTGAAGCTATCTTACACTTTTAAACGGGATATGGTATAGGGTATTTGACTAGGAGGCCGAACTAATAACCGATAATGAGGCTTTCGCGAGTGCAGCTATACAATCGGTATTGGAAATGGATACATCACTATAGCGCGGCAAGGACTGGACAGATGAGCATCGCCGTAATGGCGTCGCCTAGTGGAGTTTCCCAAGTTATATCTTTTTTTACTCGTACTTAAAATAAATTATTAAACACAATGCATGAAATAAAGCACTAAAAGATTAATAGAGAAAAGCAATTATTTTTAGACATAATTTCTATTTTAAAACCCGTATAAAACTATAAAGAGTAGGTAATTTGATTGTGACGTCACATGCTAGTGTTTCATCTAAATTCCATAGTAGCAAAATCGTGTAGACAGTTCGAAAAAAGAAACTGATTTGACTAGTAGTCAAATACCCTATTGTTGGTTTAAGAGGAAAGGGGACCGCTTCTCCAAACAAACGTAGTCCCCATTTTCCTCTCTGGATATTCACACTATGGAAAATATTTTTACATCATTTGATGTATATTAACTATCGCTATGCCCCTACATTTGACTTTTTTAGATTTTTTGATTATTGTAAAAATTAGGTGCGACGTACCGATTCCATACAAATCTTTAAATGCTTGAAACTCTTATAATAATTAAAAATTCGAAAAAAAAACGAAGGGGCATAGCTATGGCACAGGGCGGACACGCTATACATCAAAAATCACTTGCGTTTCTATGTGTGAACGGCACGTCTGTACACGCGTCATACGTCATAGTGCGAGTGAGTTGCTTAAAAATAGTACTGAGCGGCCGGCAAACGGCCGTCAATCTGCTGTCGCGGGGCGAGGTAATTCGAGTCGGAGCGGGGCGGTGCGTGGCCGTTCTGTATGGATAATAAATACTATTACTTATTCTGCGTTTATATACAACAAATTGAGTCAAAATATTTCAATCCTTCTCTATAGATCCAGTCGATAGATCCAAAATGGATCTAGTGAGAAAAGTTATTCTTCTTAGATCCAAATAATGTTAATATCCAGAGAGGAAAATATGAAAAAATAAAAATGTGAAAATTTGTGTACTTTCAGCACTAAGATTTAAGTTACCCCGTGCTAGTAGTTTAATCATTTTATTTGCACATAAAAAGGGTTTTACATAGAAGTTATTTTTAGTATGATACGACACTTAAAAAGACTTGAGTACGGCCAAAGGGTAAAAACGGGACCCTATTACTAAGACTCCGCTGTCCGTCTGTCTGTCACCAGGTTGTAGGTATCTCATGAACCGTGATATAGACAGTTGAAATTTTCACAGATGATGTATTTCTGTTGCCGCTATAACAACAAATACAAAATAGTACGGAACCCTCGGTGCGCGAGTCCGACTCGCACTTGGCCGGTTTTTTAAACTCCTATGAGGTCTGTACGTGTTTGGCTTCTCGCCACTTGGCCATTACCCGGCACTCGACTAAAAAAGCATGAATTTAAATAAACATCATCGGACACCGATTCAACTTCATCACCGAGTGTTTACTTAGTAACACTCCGTTTGAAAAAATCGATTTTAAACGCACGCCACCCCACAATCGATACTAAGTCTTATTTCGAATCAAGAACGAGTCAGTTTTCGTTTACAAAAAAATCTTTACGGATGTATATGCATTAACAATCTCAACTGTACTCTATTGCTTACAAGGTAAGGTTGTAATTTAAATGCAAGGACGTTGTTTGGTTTTCGAACAATGACATCCGCTGCAGTGTCAACTGAGAATTTTGGGACAAACGAAAACAAGATACTGTGGGACGGAACGAAAAGGAAGATGTGGTGCAATTCAAATTTGGAATCTGAGATAAGTTTGGTATTTTATGGTGGCAGTTTCGAGTATTGAATTAAACGGGTACATTGGAGTAAAAAGAACCTTCATTGGTATAAGTTGTTTTTTTTTTACAATTATGCCATGGATGCGAGTCCTTTAAGCAAAGTTTGTACATTCTTATTGAAGGTTGTGGCCGTCTGATTTTGAGGTTACCAAGAAACAACTTATCCCGAAGGCTGCGAGTTAAATAAGGCTTTGTTTAAGTTCCAACATGTTATTAAGCCACGCCCTGATGGATGGTAGGGTCAGGGAACTTTGCGTGTGTAATTGTTGAAGGCATTTCGAAAGTCCGATTATGTACCTGGTTCAATGCCTAGTTTTTTTAGAATTCAGGAATTCATATCGTGTAATCGTTGAGTTGGACGGTTTAGGCATGAACTATAGAAAAAAAAACGAAAAACGGGAGTTCCATTTGTTTGTAAAATTTGCCAAGACAAATACACTTTACATTTTGTCAAAAGTCAAAATAAAGATTAAAATTAGTTTTGTTTTATGTTATAGGAGGCAAACGAGCAGACGGATCACCTGATGGTAAGCGATTACCGCCGCCCATGGACACCCGCAACACCAGGAGGGTTGTAAGTGCGTTGTAAGAATGGTATGAGAGACCTTTTATTTTATAGGCCTCTGCGCGGCAAGCTCTGGGTGGCACGGAGAGAAAAACGCTGTTTTCTTCTCAGTTTAGAACCGCTGCATACCTAAAAGTCAATATGTTTGTCTGTTATTTCTTAGTTATGTTTAGTTTTAGTTGTTTTATTTTATAAGTACCAATAATTTCTCCTATCATATATTTGTATACTATATAAATACTAAATCTCTCAAGGACCTATTACGCAACAATTAAAAACTATTGTCAGACCGAAATACCTCAATGACTGGCGTAACTATCTATTAGGATTCAGCTCGCAAAGCCTCCGGATGGTTGGGTCTGATTGACTGGACCACAACTTATATTCCAACCTACGCAAACTCGTATCACAAAAACATTTGCCATTTCAAAACCAACCTTAGCATTAAGGAGTACAGTTGACAATGAACTGGCAAATTTCAACGAGATACGTAATTTGGAAGTAAATGCGCGTACGCATAAGTTACAATTAGTCTGTAAGCTGGACGGTTGGCTACAAATTGTAGTTTAGAGACTTTCCTTTGAGTTGTCGCGGTCAGAGTATAGGTATTTGTAGAATTAAATACTAATTAGGAGGTATGTACGAGTAAGATCATAGATTTCTTATTTAAGTAAGCATAGAGTGCTCACTCCATAGTCTCCATACATCTCTTTTGTTACCTTTTCGCTTATTATTTTCGTAGTCGACATCTAGCAGCGTCAACTAGCGGATTTATCAGTACCGCTACTTGACACTAGATGTCACGACGTCGACTACGAAAATAAAAAGCGTTTAGGTAACAAAACTGATGTATGGAGTGAGCACTATGCTTATTTATTTTTCTATTTTATAGAAAATTTTTACACGTTTTAATCAAGGGCAAATGCCATGAAAAAAATCCCACGGAACTAGACTAAGTACACTGTATATTTGCAAGGGAAGATTCCAACCAAAATCTTAAAAGATAAAAAATATTTTGTAATTTGTAAACGCGGCAGATAACGGCCATCGCTTCAACTTTATCGTTCGATTTTCGAAATTACAAATGTTGGTCAGCCGGTGTGTCTTACAGCATAGATACATTGATTGAGTAAGATGTGTAAAATCTAAGACACATTTGTGCTTCGAATTTGACAGGTAAAAGAGATGGCGTTGTACAGCTCCATACTTTGCGGTAACTGTGATTTTCAGAAGTACAGGCACGCTTTTTCCTTAGAATTTACCTCTCAATTCTCTTTGTTAACAGTTTATACTTACTGAGCTTAAACTCCAACGTCAATGTAGGTACTGCACCGAACCAAATAATATAATTTCTATTGGTTTTTGTGATAGACGCGACGTGACGGTGGACAAAAACCCATGGGATTGACGCGGGCGGCGGAGCGAGACCGTTTGCTCGCTTTATCCACGCACGAACCGCCGGCATGAGATCGGCTGAGATTACAAACCAGGACTCACTGTACAGTCGACAGAAGTACAGTCTGAGCCACATATCTATAACAAGTTTGTAGAATCTATCATAGCGCCAGAAGCCTTTTTGAACACTATTATTTACATATTTAAAACGGCATTAACATGTTGCACGTAAACATTGAAGCTTAGAAAATAATAGCAGTCGCTCTCCCAAACATTACAAAATTAACCGTGCTGGTGGTGAAACGATGAACTAACATCGCCGTCGGCAAATTTAACAGGCAGCGCCATTTCTAACGGCATTTGTAATATTGTTCGGTGACAAAGTTATCAAAAATGTTAAAAAAATATTGAAGTTATATTAATTCGCGAGCATTATATGATGGTAGCAGTGATGGCGACGGTAAAAAGATGTTGGCAGTAGCATATGTAAATTGATTTGATGATCGAATGACGAAATAGGAGGTCAGAGGGCAGAGAGAGATGACATGATAGTGATGATAGCTGTTGGATAACTGATGGATGGAGTTTTGTTTTCTATGTACTAATGCAGTGAACACCAAAAATGAAATTTTTATTATTATACTCGTAGTTCGTATTTCGTTCCTCTTGGGGCAGTTGCGGCGAATGAAAAATTATAGTTCCTATGTTCATACAAGTCTATTTTGGTTGGACCTAAAATAAAAATTAATTGAATCAATATGCTTTCAGAAAAAGTAAGGGCAAATCGCCTAGCATGGTACGGGCATGTGATGCGGAGGGATGAAAGTCATGTGACGAGAAAGGTATTAAGAATGAATGTGGAGGGAAGTACGAGGAGAGGAAAACCGAGGAAAAGGTGGATGGACTGTGTGAAAGATGATATGAAACTAACGCAAGTGAATGATGAGATGACGGGTGACAGAGATGTATGGAAGAAAAAGACATGCTGCGCCGACCCCAAGTGAATGGGACAAGGGCAAGCGAATGATGATGATGCTTTCAATCTCACCGTATTTTTATTACTTAAATGTTACATTTCTGAATAAATTAATGTGCTAAACTTACATTCTTATTAAATCTGGATAATGGTCAAATAAGGTTTCAACAGGTTTTTTTGGGCTGAATGGCATTAAATAACCAACCACAATAGTTATAAGAGTTATGTCGCTACCTAAATAATCTGAATTACTTACATATACGACACAAAATAGTTGAAATTAAATAAAATGGAACTAAAAAAATTCCAGCCATGTTTAAGCATTTTACGTCAAAAATGTAACTGTTACGTAAGAAGTGGCGCCCTCAATAATTTTCCACAATTTCTCGTCGGACTATATATACCTACATATGTACCTATTATAATACAGATACGCCTTTTGCAATCTCAAAGTAAATTTTGGAAACAATACGTTTACAACTGAATAGGTCATGTTTTGTTTCAAAGTCCATTCAACTATTTTATTAATGGTTTTGGACATAATTAGACACTTACAACCAAGCTTACTAGAAAAGCATTCATATTTAAGATCTGGAATCTCGACCTTATTCACTTGAAATAAAGTTGTTTTTGTTTGCTTTCATCTCAGTGGTAAGGCACGCGATTTCACTTCTGTCTTCATTTATTATAGGAATGGACAATGTATGCATCATTAATATTTGGACCATTCGTTTGTGGAGCCGCGTGTTAAATGTACCCTGCTTTAAGGTTAAGGCGGTAAAGGTGTGATTGCCTTATTTCGGGTGTACGGTAGTATTACTTAGAGACCATAGACATAGTATATACAAGTAGTTATAGACGCGCCACCGAGCGACCGAGGGTAAGAGAAATAATATTCATATAAAATTTGGGCAGCTTAGGATTTTCTCTCTTTATTTATTTCTTGAACTTTTTTTTACATTTTTTCATATTTGTTTGCAGCGTTTTATATATATATATATTATTCAAGAACCCCGTTTTCACAGGTGAAGGCCTCCTCCAAAACCTTCCATGTATTTCAGTCCTTGGCCACTTGTATCCAATTTGGCCCGGCAATTTTGGTGATATCTATTAGGGGCCGCAAATTGTGACGAAAAAATCGCTGATGATAATAAGAAATAACTCAAAATGTAGTCAATATGATGGGCGCTGAGAAAGGGGCGACTACAGGGTCTGAGGCATATGGCGGTAAAGACTGCAAATCCGCCTCTGTGTAGAATGTAGAGAGTCAAGACGTAGTCTCTCCAGGCGGGTGTTGTGCCTTGGGAGCGAAGTCCAAACTGAAATTCGGAGCTCCGTAAGCGCGATGTAGGGTATACTAACGCCATCTGTTAGAATCTTGTGACAGAGACGTCACAAATTCAATGACTGTATCAATCGCACTTCGAGCAATCTTGTCAATCACGTAAACTACGTCAGGTACGCGTGCTTGTCGAGCATGCTCGATCGTCTACACACCAATTTAATCATTAACGTGATCGTTACGGCAAACGACGCCCTAAGTGCTTAACTCTGACCTCTTGATCTCGAAACAAATCAGGCACTTTTCAACGGTCCGTCAAAATATAATAGTAAACGTCTCAAGAGCATACTCATTTGTAAGAAGCTATATGCCTTTCGCTGGCTCTTTACATTGAACTAGAATTTAGAAAGGACCATAAAAGCGTTTATTTTCGCACTCACTCACTTTCGTTACGTTGTCTCTTTTTAATATACAAGTCTTATCCCTTCAAGTGGCGCCTGCAAAACGCGAAAAATTGTCAAGTGGCGGAGCCCCGATGGGTGGTCAGCGCAGATTAAGAGAATGTTACAAAATCGTCGTTTTAAGCTTTTTTATGTATGTAAGAATATTCATATAAAATTTGGGCAGCATAGGACTTTTGCTCTTTCACTCTTATACATTTAGGTATTTCGCTATCGCCTCCTACCTATGATGCCACCCGGTCGGTGATAAAGACAAAGTATGGCACTAATTTCTCTTTCCTCTTATAGGAATCGCAATAAGAATCAAAGAGTGTCAGGCCCTTGGCTTCGGTACATGGTTAACGAGTTTCGTGAGTGTAGCACCCATTATTTCATTAGACAGGTGATTTTCAGCCGAGTGCACCGGCATGGGAGGGTAATGTTTTCGAAGTGAGCGAACATGTTATTACGTCTGAAGATTACAATTGAATTTTATGCTCCGCATTTAGTAACAGCTCTTAAAAAGTGTAATAACAGTAAGGTGTTTATGGGACTTTGATTTAAACTTGTGTACACTTTGTTTTAGATTTGTCGATTTTTATGTTATTGCTACTCAGAATCACGAGCTCTTTCGATCCATATGAGAAAAAGTATCCTAAGGTTTTCATTCCGTAGCCATTTTTCCTAGACTTTGTATGATAGTAACGGAATGGAGGCAACGAAAAATGTAGAGAAATATTCGGGTACTTTTTAGGGTTCCGTACCGCTGTCCGTCTGTCTGTCTGTCACCAGGGTGTATCTCATGAACTGTGACAGCTAGACAGTTGAAATTTTCACAGATGATGTATTTCTGTTGCCGCTATAACAACAAATACTAAAAAGTACGGAACCCTCGGTGCGCGAGTCTGACTCGCACTTGGCCGGTTTTTTTTTCCTGTTAGGATGGAAAGAGCTGACTTTGATCAGAAATAACATAAAAAATCCCAAATATTAAAAAAAGGGTAGTGTACAACTTTTTTCATAGATTCAAAGAATTTATTTGCACAGAATACACGTACTAATATAATACATGCAGATCATATAAAAAAACAAAAGTCTAGTGTATTCAGTCTTCGTGCAGACATTACAGAGGAGCACATTCTAACATCAAATCGTAAAGCAATACAAACATGAATAATTAGTAAAAATATGAAAATGCAATGTAATTTGTATTCGTAATCACATTATCTGAAAATTAAATGTCATATTTGCATGTAACAGTTGTTCAAATTTTTATAAAATGGCCCATGTTATCAAGAAGAAAATTAAATAAACTTCAAAAAAACCTTGCATTGAGTTTTCTATTATTTAATAAGTGATTGTAAATAAGAGGCCGGTGTCGATTTGAGTCGCAAAAATTTAAAATTGATAGATTTAGTCCGTGAAATTTTACACCTTTTGTTACCTAATTGAAATAACAAGTACTGGTTTCTATTAGCACGTCTTCTTATCTTACCTTTTATCAGATCAGTTTTTTGAAAACAGACTCACTAAATTAGTAATGTTTGCTTTTCTGATGGACGTTTAGGTAAACGCGCGTAAAGCACTGATTTTGTCGCTCTTATTTGTAAATTTCGTAAAGTTTGGACGGCTAAACATGGTAATTTTGTATTACACATATCCTGTACTTGAGGTTTATCAGACTACATTTCTGTTATTATGACTTTGAAGTAGTGTAAATGAAAGTTAGACGAAATCAATTTTCTCCAGAAATTACTTCAAAACAAGTGACAATTTCTCTGAAAATCGACTTAATTTCAACGTAATTTTGATACTTAAACAATCTACAACATTTGCTGAAACTATACTTATACATCAATTTGTATAATTTACCACCATGATTTTTTGATGATTTTTTAAAAACTACCCCTTCTCTTCATGCATTACCGGTGACGCACGCTCGCGACCTCATTATTAAAAGGTAAGATGAGAAGACGTGCTAATAGAAATCAATACTTGTTATTTAGATATTACGTAACAAAACGTGTATGATTTCAACGACTAAATCTATCAATTTTACATTTTTGCTCCAAAATCGACTACGGCCTCTTAATGTTCCATTGGTCACTGTCGTGGTGTACGGAACACGTATGACTAAACCCATTATGGTTTAGATAGTTCAGACGTGCCTCATATGTCCAGATATGCGCGCATATGCTCATATACGGTACGGTATGCTCATACACACACTTGACACCACCTTAATACTACGAACTAGGGTTCAAGATCCTTCGGTAAAACGCCATCTAACCTGTACTTTTAATCGTAAATCTTATCGCTATAGACATAAGGCCCTTTCTTCTTTGGCAGAACGACGATTTTTTTTTCTAAATTCGTCGAGTTGTTATTACTCGTATTGTCATCAAGATGTTATGATATAAATGTATGACAAAAGTTGGCTACGTTTTATAGTCTTGTACCGAGAAACAATTGTAGTTGCTACATTTTTAGGGTTCCGTACCTCGAAAGGAAAAAACGGAACCCTTATAGGATCACTCGTGCGTCTGGCTGTCTGTCTGTCATATTATATTTTCTCCGAAACTACTGGACCAATTAAGTAAAAAGACGGACATGTAACTTAAACAAATGAATTTTAAACATGTGGGTCACTTTTCGTAAATGACAAAATTGAAAAATAAAGTTTTTAAAACTATATCGTTATGCTCGTTAGCTCGTTATGAGAATCTCAAATATATATTTTTTTGTAATTTTAAAATAAATAGTTTAGAAGCTATTTAAGAAAATTACCATTTACCTTTATCTCCAAAACTACTGGGTCTAAAATTTTGAATAAAAATATACAAAATAGCTCCTTACCTATAGAAGTATAGATCACAGGAAAACCTATTAGAAATGTGCAGTCAAGCGTGAGTTACGTAGCAGGACTTAATTACTTAGTTTTTGATCCGACCCCCACGAATTTTTTAAGGGGCCCACTGACTATCAGTCCGCCGGAAGATATTGACCTGTCAGATAGAATAAAAATTCGACAGTTCCGAACAACTGACAGGCCGATATCGTCCGGCGGACTGATAGTCAGTGGGCCCCTTTAAAGACCTCACGTTTCACATAAAAAATAGGTACATTGTTAAAAATTGTGTAATGTACGGAACCCTTGGAACGCGAGTCCGACTCGCACTTTGTCGGTTTTTTTTACACACAGAAATGTAGTTACAGCGCTTTAAGTTAATTTCGTGTCCTGTTACACGAAGTTAACACGTTCTTACTAGGTAAGATAATTGTCTATTTTATGAGCTCTTTTTTTTATACCACGTCGGTGGCAATCAAGCACACGGCCCGCCTGATGGTAAGCAGTTACCGTATAGCCTATTGGACGCCTGCAACACCCACCGGAGATATTACGAGCGTTGCCGACCCTTTAAAAACCTGTACACTCCTTTTTTGAAGAACCCCATACTGTAGCCCATCGGGAAAACCTCGGCAGGGAGCTCATTCCACAGCCGAAGCGTACGCGGGAGGAAATTTCTTTATTCGAGTTTCTTAGAACTTTTGCTGATGCCTATCATCTGATCTTACTTTTCCAATCCTTTCAAATCAGACGAAGTCGCCATTTTGACAGGTGAATCGATACAGCGATACAGTAAATACAAGAACACGTAATAAGGTCGTAAGTGAACTTAGGACTTTAGTTAGGACCATTAAGTCTTTTCTCGCTTGACCTACGTCTCGGTGAATGGCAAAGGCTTTTACTTAGCGACGCTGAATAAATAAATACTATTACAGAACCCAAACATGGCGATAGAGCTCATTAATACAAGATATAACAGTTTAAAGCGTAATTGACGCTTTTGTGCGACTTCGATGCGTTTCTTTAAGGGTAGCGGAAAGTGTTTTAAGAGCTCTCGTAAATAATCAAGTGCGAGTCGGACTCGCGCAAGAAGGGTTCCGTACCATTACGCAAAAAACGGGAAAAAAAAACAGGTTGGTTGTATGGGAGCCCCACATATATATTAATTTTATTCTGTGTTTAGGGTTCCGTACCCAAAGGGTAAAAACGGGACCCTATTACTAAGACTCCGCTGTCCGTCTGTCCGTCTGTCTGTCTGTCACCAGGCTGTATCTCATGAACCGTGATAGCTAGACAGTAGAAATTTTCACAGATGATGTATTTCTGTTGCCGCTATAACAACAAATACTAAAAACAGAATAATATAAATATTTAAATGGGGCCATACATCAAACGTGATTTTTTTTTGCTGTTTTTTCCGTAATGGTACGGAACCCTTCGTGCCCGAGTCCGACTCGCACTTGGCCGGTTTCTTGTATTTGTTGTTATAGCGGCAACAGAAATACATCATCTGTGAAAATTTCAACGGTCTAGCTATCACGGTTCATGAGATACAGCCTGGTGACAGACGGACAGACAGCGGAGTTTTAGTAATAGGGTCCCGTTTTTACCCTTAAAAAGGGGTTAATTTAAAGCCTTTGTCTGTCTGTCTGTCTGTTAGTTCAATGGGTCGTTCATGTATTGTTTGAAACAGGTTTCACAGTCCGTACGTTAGATAGTCAACTCGAGTTGGGGATTAATCGACACTCCATAGCCGATGTTCTAGGGTTTAATACTAAAATACCGTGATTTTAAACTATAGGAGCCATTAGTTTTGGGGCCGCATATTATTTTACCATGTTTACATTTTTCGCCTTATTACAAAGGAGTAAGGTGCAAAAGTGTAAATATATTTTTGACCTGGACTGTACACTGACATCTGACTGTACTTACATTTAGATCTGACTGTACTTACACTGATATTATGTTGTTGGAAAATACGCTTTATTTACATACAAGATATATACAGTGGTACTACGCAAACGAAATTAATAACTAGCTAAAATGTAAAATAGGCCCTTGAGGCATTGTACCAAGGGTACTGGCGGCATTTCCTCGCTGTATCGCAATGCTGATACGTTGTGCGAGGAAGCCGCCAGCTCTTCGGTCACCAGTTACGTCAACCAGACGCTTCGCGATTTCTGCAAACAACTTATGCGCGCTGGGACCCTATCATGTTGTTTAGTTATCGTGCCTCTCACCCGCGCCAATACGTACGACAAGTATAAGCGAAATCATCATCATTGGCCATGACATCTATAGCAGATGATTGTTGCAGCGTCGGATAAAATCAGGTGTTACGGGGAGGTTGATTGCAACGTCTGCGATTACTGAAGAGTCCAATACCAGAGCGGCATCTTCTGCCACAGCAATCACAAACATGACGAGCCCAAGGAGGTCTAGCAGCGCGGAGTCCTTTCTGCCTAAGGTTCTCTAACCAGTCTTCGTCATGTTTGTCCACACCCGCTTTGAGATCTCGACGCCACTCTGGTCTTATTTCAGCCTGAGTCTCCCAATTGTGAGGCTGAATATTGAAGCAGATCAGGTCCTTGCTGCAGTCCTTAAATCTAAGCTTAGGGCGTCCAACCGACCTAGTGGCGTTTGCGATTTGGCCCAGCATGACTTGACGAGGGAGTCTGGAAGGGTCCAACCAACCCAAAGTCCAAAAGTCAGGAGTCCAAAGTTTAGGGGGTAAGCAAAATGAACGATAACTGAATAATATGTGGTATTTTCTGTAAAAAGGGACCTTATTGTCGATGGCGCTTACGCCATTATTTACGATGCTCCGATATAAATACAATGCCGCGCGACGCTGTGCGACGTAAGCGCCATCGACAATAAGGTCCCTTTTCATAGAAACTGCCCCATATAATTCAAATGTCATTCTGATGTCAATTAAATTAATTAGCCATTTATTAGCCTGATAGTCATACAATACGTATTTAGTTAGAATTCAAATCTATTTTCCGACTGTTACTAACATTATAATCTCATTGTAAGAGTGAAAGATATGCTTAGTAATAGAATAGTAATCTTGACTTGTTCGAGACCGCTTCTGTGCTGAGAGCTTGTTATTGTATTACTCAACCTTAGCGATTCATTAGGCGAGTTAATTGAATGAATGAATGGTGAATGGGTGACCGACTTTGCGGCGCGACAACATGGCCGACATTCGTTTTCATCGTGTAAATCGTGTATCATGCTCATCGAAATACTAAATTTTTTACAACATATCTACTTTGTCTTGGTTTTTGTTTTAAAATGTATATAAAGTTGTAATCTCATCTCAATTCACTGACGCTTTAGTGTAAGTATTTCTTAGGATTCCGTACCCAAAGGGTAAAAACGGGACTCTATTACTAAGACTCCACTGTCCGTCTGTCTGTCTGTCACCAGGCTGTATCTCATGAACCGTGATAGCTAGACAGTTAAAATTTTCACAGATGATGTATTTCTGTTACCGCTATAACAACAAATAATAAAAAAGTACGGAACCCTCGGTGGGCGAGCCCGACTCGCACTTGTCCAGTTTTTTTTATAATTTTATTAATTTAAACGTTTAATCAAAGACCTATGTAACTCCGTATAAGGTAGGAGGTAACAGACAGACGACAATTGACTTTCGCATTTATAATATTAGTATAAGGTTTTTGTCAAGATTCAAGACATAAACCTATCCGAATGTCACATCCGACTTTATCCGGTTTCGGCCACTTAAATATAAAGGTAAAATAAAGACAAAAGGCCCTTAAACAATAGGTCGTGGCATCCAGAAAAGGAGCTAAAGGATGGAGCTGACCCTTTTTTGCCCGATTACAGGAAAGCCGCGGACTTATATGACTAACAATTTACTTTTTAGCTCAGTTTCTATCGATTGAATTTAGAGCCGGTTACGGTTAAGTACAATCGGATGCAGAGAAGAGAGATACCCCACTTAAACTATCGTGAGACATATTTCAAAATATTTATCAGTACGGTTTTTACTCACTATTATTTTTAGTCGCTTTTGGCGACTAAAAATAATAGTGAGTAAAAACCGTACTGATAAATATTAAGAGAGATACCCCTCTTGCATTTGCATGCAAACATTTGCAGAAAAAGTTGCCTTGCAAAAATTTCTATGCAAAGGTGCTAAGCTAATTGCTGGCTGTCTGGCATTTTACTATATGTGGCGTTTTCAACCAAAAGGTACCACATTGTCGCTTGTTGATAGGGTTGATTTCTAATTGAAGCTATATGGAAATAGCGCCTTACTGACAAGCGACAATAAGTACCCTTTTGGTTGAAAATGGCACAAATACAGCCTTAAGTCTAATGTCATAGGTATATTATAGAAAATGATGATGTGACCAAGCCCTCCAGTGGCGGTGACTGACATCTATCATCTATTTAATTTTATAATTTATAAACAGTATATGTAGTAGTGTAATTACTTAAATAAATAAATAATAAATATTATAGGACATTCTTACACAGATTGACTAGGTCCCACAGTAAGCTCAAGAAGGCTTGTGTTGTGGGTACTTAGACAACGATATATATAATATACAAATACAGAAATACACAGAAAACACTTAAGACTCAGGAACAAATATCTGTGCTCATCACACAAATAAATGCCCTTACTTACAAAACAAAAATCAATATATTTAATTAAATAATTTGATTTGTTCCCTAAGTTTTATTATTTAGCTGTAGGTCTAAAAACTTATCAAATTCAGAAATCTATATTTCCTCACTTTATATCGGTGCGATGATAGGTTCGAAGTGAAGGTGTCAACCTGTCAACAACTATAAATTATTTGTAGTATGAATATTTAAATTTAAAATGACGTTTAGTATTCATAGAAATATTAGGTGAAGTTGAATATCGCTGATTATTATCATGACTGGTAATATTATCAAAGACAGGATGTAACTACGTAACATCAATACGGTTTCTGTTAGTATACAAATTTTTAATAAATTTATGCAAAAAGTCGTACCTAAAATAAGTATTTTGATATTTTACAATAAATATTTAAATTTCTGATGCGACTGTATGCTGCTCAGTTAAATATTTAACTTATTTTGAAAACTTCTTAAATATTTACAATAAACTTATTGAAACGGGCATTCAATAGGGCTTCAGGGCATTCAAGGGGCTGTCCCGTACAAAGGCATCTTCTTTCGTACATTATCTACACTTTTTCAACATATCAACCATTTTTCACATCTAATCTGACGGAAAAAACTCCTTTACCGGCAAATTTTCAGAAGTTTCGAGTTTGTACGGGACAACAGTAGACAATTTCAATGCTCCAAGCTCCAAAATTATCTTGAAAACCAACATCAGCTCAGCCTAACCAACTCCTTTATTACATTATGCCAAGCTATACATATAATATGTATTTATAAGCCGCAAGCTCGGTCGCGCAGATTGTATCTCACAATTTATTGCATAAACTCACGGTTCAATACATTCGAGTTTATTATTATTCATTGGTTAGGTGTTGCTCGCAATCAACGCGCGAATCTGTATCGTCTTGAACGTTTAAAATTATAACGCATTCGCATACGTAATATCACGCAGACGCATGCATTGTCTGTGGTATTATAACGAATGGCTTGGATGAATTTGAAAATGGAACTTCAACTGTGTGAAAAAAAAGTTTTTTCTTTTTTGATCGACTAAATCTTAACAAACGGCATTTAATTAAACTTAAACATTTTTTTAATTATTGACATATTAGCTAACTAGCTAAGTAGCCAAACTTTGTTGATATGTTTTAGGAACATATGTTTAACAGAGAAAAGGCCTGTTCATCAATCAATTCTATCAATTTTACGATAAAACCAATTTTAATATTACTACTTAATCTCTTATAATTCCATAACACTAATATGTTCTTAGATCAAAATATTAATGAAGTACGCAGTACATTCTATAAGACTCTGATGCATTGTCGGAACTGTTCGAAACGCAAGTTAAAGACCAAAACGTCAGAACGAAACGTAGTTTAAATAGGACATACGACGTTTCGTTCCACGCAAGACGGCCATTGTTTCAAATTCGCGAAACCGGTTCCACAGATAGTACCACGAACACACGTACTACATTCCTATAGAATTATTCGACCCGCCTTTAGCTAAATTGACGACGACTTTCAAAGTTTTTTTAAACGCCACTGCAAATCTAAACGCATATAGTGAGGATTGTAGATCTAAAGGATATAGAAATAATAATGTCACTAGAATAACACTATTTTATTATTAACAAGACCTTTTAACAGCTCCCAAAGAAACATTAGTTGTTGCTTTCTAAATGTAGATATAATTAGACCAAGATAAGTGTGCAACGATTTTTATAGAGTTATTTGTAAGTTGTAAGTCATAATATCATAAAAGTTTGACGTTTAAAATAACGCACTGCGTGTGCTATCAAAATCATTGCAGACTAATCTTGGTATCTAGGAACATCCTAAATATAAAACTTCAATTCAACGTAACATGGTCGTATTAACGATACCAAATACGTGCCTACTGATCATGCCAACTAGTCAATCAACGTTCGATTTAAACCCTTAACACAAAACCAACAATCCTCACATTCACAAAACATAAATTTTAGTGTTGGTAGTCACACCAAAAAGGCGACTTTTGCCTTATTAAGTGCATTAAAGAAATATATGCGAAACCCAATTGCCTCTTCGAGTTTTAAATCAGTGTCTTCCGCGGGATGCGAGTACATTTATTCTGAAATACCTACCGCACTCATGTTTCGTTTTGTTGAATTAAAAACCTGTTACACTAATTAGAATCATTTGTTGGCGCGGGTCTCGAAAAGTTTAAGGCGTAAAACGGAACGCGGGCACAGTCTGCGTCGAACATACACATAGTATATACAAGTAGTTATAGACGCGCCACTGAGCGACCGGGGGTAAGAGAAAAAGTTTGGGCAGCATAGGATTTTTTCTCTTTCACTTATAAATTTCCGTATTTCGCCATCGCCTACCTATGATGCCACCCCGTCGGTGATAAGGATAAAGCATGGCACTATTTTCTCTTTCCTCTTATAGGAATCGCAATAAGACTATCTTTCTATACCAAAGAGTGTCAGGCCTTTGGCGTCGAAAGTAAATAATAAATATACATTAGGGATGTACAAAACCAAAAGAGAAACGACAAATTTCGAAAAAGGAACACTAGAAAACTTCTACCTTCCACACTTGTTACTTTATTAAAGTATTGTTGGTATGGTACTTATTTACTGTTAGCTAAGATCTCAAAGCACTTGATGTATAATTTGTTCTCACGCTCTGGCCAGTCATCTTGGTGAGGAAGTGGACGTCATTACTTTTGGAACTAAGTCAAACATGCCACGGTCAAGTGCGAGCTGGTGTCATGTTACATAGTTCCATGGGATAGATAATGTAATCAATTTTAACAAAGTGTTTTGACTAGTATTTTAACGATCTTCTTTACGATTTTGCTATTGGATTTTAAAAGTGATCTACCTACTCTTTATACAGATTATAACACCAACATTACAATACCCAAAAGTTGGTATCTTAAGATAAGTATATTTTGAGATACCCCCATGCAAATATAAACTATAGCAAAGATAGATATAACTCCGTAATAGATAGATACAGTCTAAGGAAAAAACGTGCCTCGAAAATCAAGAAAATTTGATTCTCGTTGAGAGGGCGCTACTAGTTTTGGCCTACAGTCGAATAGATGGCGTTGACGGTTTCGTTTGTTATTTAACAATTTTAACGCATATCAGTGAAAGAACATGGGTCAAAATCATAAAAATAATTAATGCAAATAAAAAAAAATCATTTATCCATATTTAAATACATTTTATCGTATTTTTATAAATATTTATTTTTAGTTTTAAAGTGTGTCGACAGATGGCAGTGAATTTACTGGGGTTACAAAATTTACTATGACAGTACCGCTCTAGTATAAGTTACTCTATGACTATAGCAAACCAACTGTGTCAGTAGAAAAAGGCGGCAATTTTGATAAATGTAGAAGCGAAGGATCGAATCCAATACACACTTTAAATTTCGCGCCTTTTTTTACTAGCAAAGCTGGCTTGCCACATTACGTACACATTGACACAATATAGTCTAACATAAAGATGACATGACAGGTGTCAATACTCTAAAAGCGGAAGGTAAAGACCACGGAACTCTAAATATGGCATTTTTTTAGAGTTGTGTAACAAGGTAGCTTATTAAACTAATGCATCCCTTTCCCCCGAATTATAAACGCATTTGTCTAATAGCAGTTGAGTGCAGGTCCTGACGAGACGTTTTCAAATGTTCTCAAGGTCTAGGAATGTCGGAAAGGAAGGTTCCAAAATGATACAAGTTGCTATAAAACAAATTGTCAGTAAATAAGAACAAAAAAAACTATACTCATCCTTTTTTTCTGGGTGCTAGTACTAGTGAAAGACAAAGAAAGTATGATTCTCTCTGTCTACGTTTGAAATGAGACAGTCCTTTGACAAACTATAATATGAGTAGAATAGACATGATCTGACAAACCCACTTGGTCAGTAGAAAAAGGCCCGAAACGAAATTCAAATTAAAATTTTCTAGACGACAAACCTTAACGCCTGTTTTTTGTAAATCTGCCGCCACTTTCTAGTGACAGAAATGCCTTGCCAAACTATATTTTTAATGGGGTTGTGGTATTCAAATAAACGGTACTGCACTGGTAACACTGGTTGGCGGGAAGCGGTTAGCTCTTTTGGCTTAAAAGTCTCGTAAACATTTAAAAAAAGGTTAGCTGTCATAGCGCCTCGGTATTTATTGCAAGTGCTACTGTGAGGTGCAATAACAAATTGTTCTAATTTAATTACAATTATTGATGAATTGATGAATGAAAATTTACACATAACAGGCCCAACTCAGTATGGCTTCCAAAAACAGCATGTTACAAAATGAAACTATCATGGTACATTCGATACGCACCGCATCTGAGGGGTGTCAGAAGTGTACAATAAAAATTTGTTCGCACCCTCCATGTGTTACCCCTAACCGGCCTAACCCATATGGGTTGATGACAATGATCTCATGATTTGAGGGTTAAACCAACTGTCTGTGAAATTGTGTGAATGTCCAAAACCCTGGGTAAGGCGTAGTCATTATAATTTCTTTAGGAGCAATCTAACTGAAATAAAGGCTAAATAGGCAAGCCATTTCCGTCAGAAGAAAAATGCAGCTATAGGTAATTTAATAAATGTAGGCACGAATGGTTGTCCTCTCGTAGAAAATCTACTAACCGAATATACATGTTATTAGTCTAAGGCCACTTACACGATATTTACTATTGTAATGCTCACAATGTATTTATATGGTTAATGTTATTGTAGTGTTACTGTCACAAAGACCTCGTTTTATTGAATAAATCGAAGCTTAGTTTCACAATGTCGTCGCGAAGCTTAATGTCTATCGCGAAACACTAATTTATAACTAAATCCTAAGGCCGCGTGAAAGTATGTGTTAAATCCTTCGTTGTTTAAGAAACGATTTCCAAAAGTTGTGTTTTGGTGTTCTTTATTACCTTAAAGCTTCTATACTTGCATTTATTGATTTGTCACATTTGTACATGTTATGTAAAATAGAAAATGGGAACCGTAAAAAAAAAGCGCGTACGATATCTAATATATTTAGATCAGTACGGTTTCACTTACTATTATTTTTAGTCGCTTTTGGCGACATGTTTCGGATTCGTCGGGAATATCCTCAATAGTGAGTGAAACCGTACTGATCTAAAATATTTTGTAATATGTCTCACAATAGTTTAATTTCGATATCTAATTTGTTATCGAACTTTTCATATTAATGCTATGTCTTATTTTGTACTTTTTTCGAGTAATGTTTTCTCTACTCCATACAGCATAACCGTAGTTCCGACCAACCATGTTTGACCTCCGCACACACTAATCAATCGTGTAGGTATTATAACAAAGTTAAAAAATAAACAAAGCTACATTTACCCACACATATTGTCACTAAATGATTAATATAATAATACACATACACACATTGTCAGAACGTTTTCCTCCGCAGTCCTGCACCAAAAAGTCGTATAAGCGCCAAACTTTAGACCACTATACGACGTTGCCTTCGAGCGGCTTTGTGGTCCATTTCGTGACGTAAGGTCGTGGGTATAAGCGACACTTGTTCTTGGAAAAAACATTTAGAACACAAGGTTACTGCTTTTTTACCGTACGTTGTAATTTAAATCATTTAGTTTGTTTAAAACACAGGTTTAAAAATACACGGGCACAGAAATAAGTTACTTCGCGGCGGTTTTCATGAGCTTAGAAAAGGGGGATATGGGATACCCATAACGTATTTTTTGATTTAATGAATGTTTTTGTTTTAGTAAATGTAAACAGCTAACAATTTCTTACATATATAACGATATCTTATTGTTTGTATTTTTAAAATCAGGGTAATCCAACAGGCGGTCACCGGATAGGCATACCTAAATTTCATAGGTTTTGGGCCACCATACTGTGAAG
Source organism: Cydia strobilella (assembly GCF_947568885.1). Lineage (NCBI taxonomy): Eukaryota > Metazoa > Arthropoda > Insecta > Lepidoptera > Tortricidae > Cydia > Cydia strobilella. The sequence continues at coordinate 56,241,823 of NC_086068.1, forward strand.
ATTCTGCTTCTATGGGTTACTCTAATTATTACTTATACAACAATGGAGGTACTTGCAGGTACTCTAATCTGACTGATCCTTCACGATGTGTCCTCTTTGACTGCCTTGATCTAAGTGCACGAGTCTCCCGAGCCGGTCCAACTGGCTCCCGTGCCCCACTACCTACCGTGTTGCCAGGTATTTTCCCAACTACCCCGTACTAATCGGGGTAAGGCAATGTTGTTGCCACATTAGAATTATTATTCAACTGCTGTCTGTCATGTAAACATAAATAAATCATGACAATACTTAGTGTGCCCTTACTATCATTTTTATACTACGTCAGTGGCAAACAAGCATACGGACGCCTGATGGTAAGCAGTCTCAGCAGCCTATGGACGCCTGCAACTCCAGAGGTGTTAATTACATGCGCATTGAGCTCTGGCAAAACAATTCATTCAGCTATTTTCAATTTAGAGTAGTTCAAAATCAACTCAGGATTTGAGCGTTTTCTAATAATTTGTTAGACCAAGTAGTGAAAATGTTAGAATGTTATAATATATCTGTAATCTACTCAAAAATCCCTTTCATTTGGTACCCCACATGGTATGTTTAAAAGAAAAAAGTTAAAAACTTTGTACTGCCGATTTTGTGACGTCAGTTATCCCCCCCCCCCCACACTTAGAAAATGACAAGTTCTTATTTCGTACTCAGTAGAGTCTACCGAACACAACGATACCACTTGTCGGTAGAATACTGTCCAGTCACATCGAATGGTGTAATAGGCCCTCTGGCCGTTGTACTAATATTTATTAGGGGAATTATTTAAAATCATGTTCATGAATATCAAGAGAAAAAAAATTACATTTAGATACATTTACATAATATTTAAATAATACGATATTATCGTATTAAATATAATAAAATAACAGATCTGACATCAATTCCTTCTTGCATTATAACTATTATAAGACTACTCGACCTATAATCTTACAAAGCATCGATAACGGTGGTTTTAAAAACAATCAAAGAATCGATTCCGTAATGGTAGAGGATTATAGGAAAGGAACAATCGATAACACAAGTCGATCAGGAATCGACAAAATAAGGCATAAAAAGGTACGGCAGGATAGGCGCCATTCATTTATTACGTAAGGCAATTTAGGGGGGTCGACCGTGTCTTATTTTTTCTTCAAGGTGCGAGCTGTTCGCAAAAAAACCGTTTGGCACACGCATACTAGAGGTCAAAAATAAATTCCCTTAGGACAGGAGTGCTGTAACATATTCTTTTTTGTATGGTTTTTTTTTTTCAAAACCTATCTTGTGTGGTTGGTATCATACGAAAGGGCTTTTTGAGGTGATTCGAAAAATATACCACATCATTACATTTCAGCGATTTTTCTTAAATTGAAAAAAAAAAAAATTTTAAACACCAGGTTTGGGCTCCTCCAAATAGGCAGATACGATATGGCTGATTTTTATTTGTACAATATATTACAAATGATACGTGATATCCTCATATCGAGCCCCAAGAGAGCAATTAAAAAAAAATAGTTTTTTTTTTAATTTTCAATATTACAAAGTGACACAGTTCTACTTCACTACCTATTTTACGAGACTTATGGAACTGTACTGCAGATACATATTAATCATAAAATGATACGTAATATCCATATATCCTACGGGGAATACCTCTTTAACCCTTTTACTGCGCCTTTTCATCAGTTGGTATAGTTTCGAGTTTGGTTGGTAGTGTCCTAGTGTCCCGACGAGTGTGTACAGCCCGCATAACAGATATAAAAAGTAACACTTGTAATATCGATTGTACCTGTAGAAATACGCCCTTACCCATTTATAATGGAATCACGTCTTATCCCTATCACAATAATAACAGGGCCAGTCAAGAAAATACATTATATTTTGTATTTAGTCTATTATAATATTACCATGTTTCTTAATGGTATTAAAATGTGTTACTCTTTGTGTTGTGGTGTACAAATAAAGATCGCACAAGCAAATTAGTTTTTGCGTTGTAAATGATTGTATTGTAAACTAAACAAAAACTGATATGGTGTGATTTTGTGTCACAGAATGCGTCTTCATAATAGTTCAATAGTATTAAATATATTAAAACGCGTCACTCATGTAATTTTAATTTGAAGATTGCTCGACATGTATCGCCCAATAACGACTATAACGAGGACCTTCAACGCGTTTGCGTACCGACGCAGACATAATATGTATGTCTATATGCCTCACGGTAGTTTTATTATTAAAATTAACTAGTAAACAAATCAGATTGACGTTTCATATAGATTAGCTGATTGACTAGCTAGTAAACTACCCTATGATTTTCTTGGAAAAACTTTCACATTTCACATTACAAAGTTTAACAGGACTCCGAATGCAGTTACAAATATATAGTAGGTACCTATACCTACTGTTTTCTTCCACTAGGTATATTTAAGAAAACAAAATAGCAGCAAACATGACTATAATAGAAAACACACTAATGTATCAAACGACACACATCCAACCACAATACTGAAAGCTACGAATACAGAGCACATAATACATAAAATTTGTTGCGTAAACCTATTGCTTATGCACTAGGGGCCAGAATCGCGCAACACCGTGAGAAAATGTGGTGAATCTGAATTTGTCTCATTTTCGCTACATTACATGCATTTATACGACTGAGGTGACGAATCGGTTATGTAACTCGGCCATATTTAGGTGCTACAAATTCGTAAAATTTTTTCGTTAAGCAAGCTCGGTTTTCCATACAAATGTAGTTACGCTCTCATTTTAAAACGACTAGCTAGATTGCTCTGAAACTTTGTACTTACAATAAGATAAAATATATCTAGGTCTGTAATAAGTTTAGGTAGCTTCAGATATCATAGTAAAAAATACAGCGAATTTAAATTTTTCATACAAAACTCGTTTTTGCTCTATTTCGTTTGTTTTATAAACCGGAGCTATATAAACATGGCGCGTGATCATATATTCCTGGTCAGGCTTACTTGAATGTTCATGTTATTTCATTTTCACCTCAGCAGCTCGAACAAGCCTACTTTCGTCACTCCCTGTGGCATTTAGTGAAGGCCATGAACTGCCACTTCATACTTCTATTACAATTTTTTTTTCTCTGTATTATTCTGTGTAATTCGAAATACATTTTAACGTTTAATATGTTCTCACTGCTGAGGTGAAAAATTATATTTTCATTTCTCATGCTCTGAAAGAGGGTCGTTGTTGTTCTAAAAGGTGTGCAGAAAATGATACGTGTCTGCACTAGAGCATTTTACGTTCGAAGTACGATTTTTTAATTTTTTTTAGGATAAGCAATTGAAATTTTAGTTTAAATGGATTTGTTATACATTTTCCATTCTGATATTAGACTGTCCATTCCATAAATAACGATACTTTTGCATAAATTGTTAACTGAAAGTACCCTTAAAAAAACCACCACCATACCATACCATACCATAAAAATGTATACTTAGTCATGTCTTAAAGAAAACACAATTCGAAATGAAAAGTAGAGTGTTTAACTCGGGTGAAAGGCATCATTTCAGCCTCGGACTATTGGCGCTCTCACTGTGTTCGAGCGCCAAAATACCTCGGCAGAAATGAGTGCCTTTCATCCCTTGGTTAACAATCTACTATTGCAACACGAGAGCAAAGTTATTTTACATCTCGTGTTTTTGAGTCCCTCGCTACGCTCAAGGTTCTAACTTAGATTCTTTCGCTTTCTCGGGACTCAAAATAAACACTCGCAAAGAAACCAACTTTCCTCTCTTGTTGCACAAATGACTATTGCGGCGGCTATGTTCATGTAACTCTTAAACTTAAACGGTAGACCCCCAGTACAGTTATATTATTTAATTTGGAATGTGTCGTAGTAAAAAACTCATTACATTGGACCTTGATAGGGAGCGAGCACATCTGTCCTACACACACGTGACAAGATGCACATGCACGCACACATGTATAGGGTTGTGCACACTGCGCCCGATATAGTGGTGGAAAGTTGGAAACTAAAAGGAATAAATTACGTTTACAGTACATATGGTGCTACTTTTTTGCACTAGTGCGAGAACTATTCGTGCATATGTCGAAAGTTTAAAGGGCCATATGTACTGTCAAAGAGGATATAATAAGATAGAGCGGTACTGTCATAGTAGATTTTGTAACCACAGTTAATTCACTGCCATCTATCGACACACTTTAAAACTAAAAATGAAGACTTATAAAAATACGATAGAATGTATTTAAATATGGATAAATGATTTTTTTTATTTGCATTAATTATTTTTATGATTTTGACTCTTCTTTCACTGATATGCGTTAAAATTGTTAAATAACAAACGAAACCGTCAACGCCATCTATACAACAGTAGGCCAAAGCTAGTAGCGCCCCAATCGAGAATCAAATTTTCTTGATTTTCGAGGTACGTTTTTTCCTTAAGACTGTATCCATCTATTACGGAGTTATATCTATCTTTGGTACTGTAAAACGTTGTACGATACACGTGCGAAAAGGTAATTCGCAACTCGTGTCGATTTAAAACACTCCCTGCCGGTCGTGTTTTAATTTATCGCCACTCGTTTCGAATTTCCTCTTTTCCGCACTTATATCGTAATAGTAGATTGTTAACCAAGGGATGAAAGGCACTCATTTCTGCCGAGGTATTTTGGCGCTCGAATGCAGTGAGAGCGCCAATAGTCCGAGGCAGAAATGATGCCTTTCACCCGAGTTAAACACTCTACTTTTCATTTCGAATACGAGGAAAGTAAAATGCATGTATTTTTTTTAAAACATGACTAAGTATACATTTTTATAGTATTTCTTGAGGGTACTTTCAATTAACAATTCAGACAAAAGTATCGTTATTTATGGAATGGAGAGTCAAATATCAAAATGAAAAATTTATTACAAATCCATTTAAACTCAAATTTCAATTGCGTATCGTAAAAAAATTAAAAAAGTCGTACTTCGAACGTAAAATGCTCTAGTGCAGACACGTATCATTTTCTGCGCACCTTTTAGAACAACAATGACCCTCTTTCAGAGCATGAGAAATGAAATAGTTATTTTCATTACGTTACGTTCGAAGTACGACTTTTTTAATTTTTTTACGATACGCAATTGAAATTTGAGTTTAAATGGATTTGTAATAAATTTTTCATTTTGATATTTGACTCTCCATTCCATAAATAACGATACTTTTGTCTGAATTGTTATTTGAAAGTACCCTCAAGAAATACTATAAAAATGTATACTTAGTCATGTTTTAAAAAAAATACATGCATTTTACTTTCCTCGTATTCGAAATGAAAAGTAGAGTGTTTAACTCGGGTGAAAGGCATCATTTCTGCCTCGGACTATTGGCGCTCTCACTGCATTCGAGCGCCAAAATACCTCGGCAGAAATGAGTGCCTTTCGTCCCTTGGTTAACAATCTACTATTTATTATTTACTTCTTGTTTTTTCAGGTTTTGGTTTGATGATGTTAAATTTTTCAATTTGTACTTCATTATAACAGATTAAAATTATCAATGTTTTAGCTACTTGAAGTAATGCTTGGCACGTATGTTTTTTTTTTTTTTATGTGATGTTCAGCAAACGAGCAGACGAGCCGCCTGATGGGAAGCAGTCATCGTCGCCCATGGACGTAAGCAACATCACAGCAGCCACTTAAGCATTGCCGACCCTTGAGAACCCTAAATACCCGCTTCTTGAAGAATCCCATGTCGTAGCACAAAGGAAATACCTCAGGAGGCAACTCATTCCACATTCTGCACGTTCTGGGAAGAAACGAGCGGGATGCACGCTTATTCATGGTGTGCCATGTGTCTAAGAAGTGAGGATGAGCATTGCTCCTTTGGCGGGAGGTGCGGTGATAGAAACGAGACGATGGCACCAGATCAAAAAGTTCTTCGGAACATTCCCCATTGTACAGACGGTAGAACATGCAAAGAGAGCCAACGTCTCTCCGAAGACTAAGAGGTTCTAAGCCGTCAGTAAGTTCGGAATTGCCGACAATACGAACTGCCCGACGTTGGATGGAGTCAAGGGGAAGGAGCTGGTATTGTGGAGCGCCAGACCAGAGATGAGAACAGTACTCCATATGGGGTCGAACCTGCGCTTTATATAACAAAAGTCGGTGACCCGGTGTGAAGTACTGTTTGGCTCTGTTAAGCACCCCAAGCTTTAGTGTATGTATGTTTAGTAGTATGGTAAGAAGAGAAGATAATGAGGACTATATGAGGACTGCGTTTGTATGGAGAATCGGTCACGTTATTTATGGCGTTATTCATAAACAACTGTCAAATCTAACAAACTATTGACAACAAGGGCCTGACACTCTTTGATAGAGAAAGATAGTCCTATTGCGATTCCTATAAGAGCCGTTAATGAAAATAGCGCCATGCTTTGTCCTTATCGATAATGGCGATGGCGAAATACCGAAATTTATAAGAGTGAAAGAGAAAAAGGATTATGCTGCCATACATTAACCTGTCAATACATGAATATGTCTTTCTCTTACCCCTGGTCGCTCGGTTTCATGTCTATAACTACTATACTATGTCTATGGTTGACAAACGCTTGTCCCCCCGTCCTTTTGACATTTCTGTTTGTTAGAAAGAGACACAATTTAACAAAGGTTAGTAAGATATTGCGCAGTACAGCGCCATCTGTTTTGGATATCAAAATAAGCGGGTTTTTTTCTTAGGCTTTACCTCTCTATTACAATAAATTCTCTTTGCTTGCACGTAAACAACCCGTATAACATATCAAGTCGTACGTGTAGGGCACGAAATGTACTGACTACCTATATATCAAGTCAATGGCGGCGAAAAGGTTAAGTTGTATGAATACCCTTAGTTATAGTTAATAGTCCCCTTTCCTCTAAACCGGGGTGCAGTGTGCGCACAAGGTTGCGTGCGCGCATAAGGATCGAAGGGGCGCGTAACCGTCATCGCGAGCCGTTTGTATCGATTGCCAAAGACAGGTCGCGTGGAAAAAAAAATTAGGCTCTCCTGTTCCCCACAAGGATATTTGAGACTATGAGTAGATCTAAACTGTGTATTTATTTTATAATTGTAAGTGTTAAGTATAATAATCCTTTTGATATAGCTTATTGAGAAATAGCCCTAGAAAGTAAACAGAAAAAAATCGGCTAATGGTAACAAATTACCCTTAAATGAAACGTTCGCATTGCATTCTGGTTTCAGTTTGTAAACGTAAACGCCTAAAAAACTATTAGTTATTCTTTATTCTGTGCCAAGAGCATGAAAACAAGCCTTAAGTGTGTATGAAATTAACTACAACAGAATAACATTTTTTTTTTGCTTAGACATTTTTAATTTCGTCGGGGAAATATGGCTTTACATATTAACATGAACACGTACAACACATAGGGGGGTTTTAGTGTCACGCGGACCGTCCGCGGATCGCTACATTCGCTACGCACCGCCATATTGTATGAGAAAGCTGTCCGCGCGGACGAACGCACCACTCTAAAACGCTCCCTGTACTTAACACATATTGGTCCGTTGCTCTGCACGGAAGGTCCGCGTGACACTAAAACCCGCCATACACGTGCTTTCACACCAGTGACAAGAAGTTTTCATACTTTTGGCCCGGGATATGGGTCAAACATTTTAGAAAAAAGTGACTTCTGTGGATAAGTTAACGACTTACATATAAGGTGTTCACGAAGAAACTGAAAGATTTTAACCACGCTTTTCTAAGGCCAAAAGAAGGAAAAAATGTAATGTTTAGGTCAAATTCGCAAAAAAAACTTTTTTTTTTTCGATTTTTTAAATGTATTTGTACATAAAAAGTAAATATTATTGGTAAACTTATCACTCTAAACGGAATTTTACTTTTTTTTGCCGTAAAACCTAGTTTTTAGAAAGTGTTGTTTTGCACTATGTAACAATAAAAACTTGTTTTTTTTATTGGTATTAATTCTGAAACTAGGCGAATTACAGAAAAGTTTATAGGACATTTTAGTCTTTAAATATGATCAGGGATACGCCGTTAAAATTATTCGGTTTCCTCATGTTACACCGTATACATATATCCCGCTTTACTTGAGTCTTATGTAGGTCTTACTGATAAACTATATCTCATCTGTAAGGGTCCAGCGTAAAAATTAGCTTTCGATGCCTTTAAGTGTGCGACATCTACAGGAAATTAATGTCATTAACGCGATTTCAAAAGTTTTAGCTAGGTTTTGCTGGGCCGTCAGTCTTCCGTGACCACAGCTAGTGCAACCTAGCTGAAACGTCGGAAAAATGGTAAAATAATGAAATTTAATCGCGTTAGACCCGTTAATGACATTTATGTGTACAAAACGCGAGAGTATTATAAAATGTGTATTGGCCCATATAGTCCAGTCAATAAGGTCACTTACTTGCAGAAGAATTCTCCCCGTGCCGTCGACAGACACGTGCCTCCGTTCTTGCACGGCGAGGGCGAGCATGACACGAAACCTGGAACAATATAATACAATACTTTAGTACGAGTACTTTATTCGTAAACACAAACATGTATTTCACACATACAGAATGATTTTATTAAAAATCATCTGCTGTTCCATGGAAAACATTGACAAATGATTCTGCGAAATGTATAAGACAGCCGATCTTTTTAGGGTTCCGTACCCAAAGGGTCTTAGTAATAGGGTCCCGTTTTTGGACCCTATTACTAGGACTCCGTTGTCCGTCTGTCTGTCCATCTGTCTATCACAAGGCTGTATCTCATGAACCGTGACAGCTAGAAAGTTGAAATTTTCACAGATGATGTATTTCTATTGCCGCTATAATAACAAATACTAAAAACAGAATAAAATTAAAATTTAAGTGGGGCTCCCATACAACAAACGTGATTTTTTTGTCGTTTTTTGCGTAATGGTACGGAACCCTTCGTGCGCGAGTCCGACTCGCACTTGGCCGGTCTTTGTATTTTGAATTTTCGGCACCATAGTAAAAGTTGTTCAGTTTCTTACAAATTCACCCCTCACAGTATGGTCCGACATAACAAACTCCGTCTGTACTTCTGTAGGGTTATGCTTAGGGATATTTGAATGAAAAGAAGTCAGCGCAGTCTTTTCGCTTTCTCGGCTTCTTCCTATTTAGACTCTTTCGCCTGGGGGCCGATTTTTTAATTTCGAGCGCTCGATTTCGATATTTCGAGTATTTCGACTACTACTAGGCATTTTCATTCTTCCCAATTTCTATTGCTCGTATTTAAAAAATATCAATTCGCCGTTTTCGACAGATTTTTAAGTGACAAAATCGAGCGCTCGAAATTCAAAAATCGGCCCCCTGTTCTTACAAACTTTCGAATGCACAATCGTTTAAAATCTGTGGTCAATGGCGCTCATGCGCGTGCCTGTCCCCTACTCGTATATCTTTAAGATAAGTTGACATGAATATTTGATCATAATTATGAGTTTGTCGTCATTGCAGTTTTTTATAACGTAATGAACGGTTGCGCATGACGGTTGATTAGTTATTATACTTATTAATGACGAAGCAAATGGAGACAAAGTAGACAAATTATGATGTTCAGTCAAGTTCTAAGAACTTGCATTATGGTAATAAAGGTATTGTCAATTTGTTTAAGTGTCTAATTAAAGAATAAATCAATGACTAATGAAAACCTACTATTTCTTGTTATTCTGTTCTGTCGGCAAAGAGACAGTCGTAAGATGTCAATATTTTTTATTTACGAAACTAACATGTAAAACAACAAAGAAATTAAAAAGAAAAATATAATTAGGCAACAGCGGAGTGGCTCCATACAGGGCAATCTCTAATCTCCGAGAGATCTCTCCATAGTCCACAACATCAAAGGTTTGATAAGGAATTGGGCCAGTGGGACTAGCGTACCCCACCTCCTTCACGCAAAATACTCACCTTATAATAGTAAATAAATAATAGTACTACCGTACACCGAAGTTTGACAGCGGTTCAGGGTCGAATCATGCTGTCCATTTCTAATGTATCGCACTATCCCTTTCGGCTATTTAGGGTTGTCAAAAGGAAACTTCCTACAATATCGAAGTTTGACAGCGGTTCAGGAACGAATCATGCTGCCCCTTTCTAATGTATCGCACTAACCCTTCTCGGCTATTTAGGTTTTAAAAATTCAAGTCATTATCTGTGGCCGTGCACGCAACGGGACGTCAAGTTGTGTCAACCCTAATAATGATGGCTAACGCGTATGAAATCGCCGCTAGGGGCGCTAGTGTAGATGGTGGTCTTTTCCATACTTCAAAATGTCAAATGCCACTTGTCACTTCAATGACTGACAGCTGTTCTTTAGTCTTTTGGACCACCATCAACAGAGGCGCCAACTGGTGAGCAAAAAAACGATAGCCCTCATTGCTCGGAACAATGATGAGCCGAACGGAGACGAGAACGCCCGAAAGGAGGAGGTTGGCACCCCTGGCCGAGTTGCAGAAACCTGCCCGTGATACAAGTATTTAAAGTGATTTAAAAAGTTATCGACGTGTGAATACAGTAGCAGCGGATGCTATAGAATCAATATGTCGATCTGGCATCCGATCAGATTCCAATCGATGGTATCGATTCGAATTGTATCCATCAGTGCGAGGACCACCCGAATCGGCGGATAAGAGGTATCGATTGAATCGATGTTTTACAATTAGCTTGTTTGAGGCGCTTTGTTTTTTTAGCGTTTCCGTTTTGTGTTAATATACATGGCTATACTCGTAGTAAAAATATTTGACGCACCTACGTATGTTTTGATTCTTCTATGCTCACTATAAAACTGACATGTAGTATAAACATAAATAATTACCTATGAGACCAATCTGTACGTATTTAATGCATACTTTCAAACAAAAATAATTTTCCAAATCGGTTGAGAAATTAAGGAATTGAAACATTAAAAAAAACACAACCGAATTGAAAACCCTTTTAGAACTTTGAAGTCGGTTAAAAAACCACACTATTTCGCTGCAGTCTGTGCAAAAATTTCTGCACTTAAAGCTGTCCAGTGTATTCAGGTCCTTAGCTCAGTAGTAACATAAGCGAGTCTTAGGTCAGTCATACATTGGCTGGCGTAGTGAGATTAGTAACTTGTGTGCAACACACACTTAAACCAACGTCCAGTGTTATCTGTTCCCTAGCTCAGTACTAACATAAGTAAGTGTTAGGTCAGATATAAACTGGTTTATTATATTAGTGACACGGAGGGGACGTAATAGCGGAAATATATTAACAGCATCCGTCCGTGTACTGTTATAAACCGGATTGAGAGTACGTGTAAGAAAACTATTTAGTTGATGGAGTGACAGAAATGTGTCAAACAAATATCACCAGCGAGCAAGGGCCTAACACTCTTTGATAGAGAAAAAGAATAGACTTAAAAATAGTCAATGTTAAAGACAAATAATAGTTAGTTAATAGTTAATGTTAAAGATAGTCTTATTGCAATTCCTATAAGAGGAAAGAGAAAATAGTGCCATGCTTTGTCCTTATCCGGGGTTTTTTTCATGGTCGCGTTATGGCAGCATAGGTAGGAGGCGATGGCGAAATACCGAAATTTATAAGAGTGAAAGAGAAAAAGGATTATGCTGCCATACATTAACCTGTCAATACATGAATATGTCTTTCTCTACCCTGGTCGCTTGGTTTCATGTCTATAACTACTATACTATGTCTATGGTTTGATCCTACGGGGCCGTCTTAATGCAAAGCGAAACATGTGAAAATGGAATTGAGCAACGATATTTCAGCTGCAATCATCATCCAAACTTCACCTTACCTAAAAGTTAATTCACTATGTTCTTATTCTTACATACTAAAATAATACAGAACCTCCCTAAAGAACAACCATAAGCAAACGACCGTTTTTTAGTGTTCCGTGCAAAACTTTGTTTTGACAAACGGAACACTTATGGTATCACTTCGGTCTTGCAAATCAGTTAAATGCTTTTTTCTCAGACCTTTTGACATAGATACCTAAAATTTGAAACAGTTATAGCAATTACCACCACTAATATTGTAAATAAGTCAAAACCGCTTATTTTTTCTTAAAAAGCTGTTTGACTCACATATTTACCAATACCAGCTTATCTTTCCTATGTTTTCTTGGTATGACATTTCGCACATTTCCGTGTAGACTTATTTGGGTTGTTGCGTTATACCAGGGATGCGAAACTCCTCCTTTCGGGTATTCTCGGCTCCGTCCGGCTCAGCGTTGCTCCGAGCAATTATTAGGGTTGACACAACTTGACGTCCCTTTGCGTGCACGACCACAGATGACTTGAATTTTGACAACCCTAAATAGTCGGAAGGGATAGTGCGATACATTAGAAAGGGGCAGTCAAACTTCGATATTGTAGGAAGTTTCCTTTCTGTACGGTAGTATTACTTATTCTGTGGTCTAAGTTAACTTAGTGAATGCCATAAACGTCAAGTAACAAGAAATATGACGCTTTATCGACTTTATCGCTACCAAGTCGTGCCTAGGTCTACCGTTCAACCCAGGTGGTTGGTAAGAAGTAATTAGACTCGGCAGCATTAACCTGTTTCTAATAGGTAAGTACAAATGTAATTATATAATCGTAAACTAATTTTGAGCCCAAAACTCAGCTCCCTTCAGTTTCCGACCCCACAGCAGACCAAAAAAACCGGCCTAGTGCGAGTTGGACTTGCGCACCGAGGGTTCCGTACTGTTTAGTATTTGTTGTTATAGCGGCAACAGAAATACATCATCTGTGAAAGTTTCAACTGTCTAGCTATCACGGATCATGAGATACAGCCTGGTGACAGACGGACAGCGTAGTCTCCCTAGAAAGAGAACCCTAAAAAGCGATGGTTCGATGTCGTGAAAGCAGATATGAGCGTAAACGGACTCACACGAGAGGACGCCCAGGATCACGTAAAGTGGAGAAAGGCAAGTAGGAAAGCGGACCCTGGCAAAGGCCAGGATAACGCTAGATAGTAGACAGCTCCCTTCTATTAGAAAATCTCCTTGCAACTTCTTGTAAGTGGTAAATTAGAGTTCACGAACATTTTTACCAGCTTTATATGCCTATGATGCAATAGTTTATATTTACGCGCCTCTAAATCTGAGAATTAGGTCGTGTAAATATATTTACGCGTCTCTAAGACTGACAATAAGTTCGTGTAAATATATTTTTGTAACGTTGACTTGTAACGATGTTCGTGAACTCAGTCGTACGTAAGGAACGTGCATAAACACAGGGGGCAGCACAGTTGCCCGTTGTTTATTGGCGAGAAGTGTATGTCAAATTTATGCTTCCAAAATAGCAGAATCTACAATGCACAAGAAAACAAACATGCACGGTAGAGGGCAACACTTGCTTTGGCGTGAAGTGTCAATCTATATATAGTTTATTATGGATGGTATACAAAGGATCGCAATCTCTTATGGCAGAATTGTTACAAAAGTGACCGCTTTCAGCTTTAAATAATAGTTCTTAATCTCTCCGGTGGCGCTAGTTAGACTCTGGGACATGAGTATAACATGAACCATATAAGGCAACAAATAACCCGACCAAATTACGTAGGTTGTTTTTGGTAGTATTTCGGTGTATGGTGGCGCCGCCTAATTACTGTTTTTTGATGGACACTTTTCATACATTTGGCTCCTTTATATAGTCTCCATGGATTCAGGTAACAAGATCGCAGACCCTCCAACTGGCACGGGCCCCATAGCTTAGACGGACAGAGAACTCCAGACATTTTATTTCCCTATAAAAATCACGATAATAATTGATTTGCAACAAGTTAAAATGACGCACGTGTCAAATCAGCGAGTTAAAATTAAACGTCCGGAAAGCAGATACGGAGCGTGGGAACGCACGCAGCAAAAATAAGTAAAATAACGCCATAACGCTCACTGCGCTTCCGCGACGATAACACGACGACACGCCAGATTTTGTGACGTGACGTAAGCGTGATAACGGTTTTTTTATATGCATAAATCGGATTGGCGCCGTAAAGCAATGTAAATTCCGAATTCCGAGAGATTCAGTTGATAGTTCTGTTATTTAGATACTAAGGGTTTACCGCGAAAATACGATAACAGATAACGAAATTTACAGTCAGCAATAGCTGAGCAGACAATGTGTTCAAAATGGCATAAACACCTCTGTGTTGTTAGCAAAAGTGCATATGTAGGATGTAGGTCATTTTGAATATCTCTCCCGTTTACCTACCTATCACTGCATTTGGAGTTATCAATATCACCCTGAGCATAAGATACTTTGCGGATTTCCGGTTGAACTTCAAAATGGCGAAGTATTCTCGAGTTTTTTTTTTGTTAATTGCTCATTAATTATGCAGAACTAAAGTGGAAGTGTGCAGCTAACGAAGTATTAGTCTAGATACGCGTTTCAACATCCTTTAGTTACCACCCGGCAACCCATCGTGGCTATAGGCCAAGCAATAAGAAGGTATAGAGGGAAATGCTAGGAACACAATTTTTGACTCCGTAACTAGTCCATAGTTAGGTGAACATATCAAAAGTTCCCGGCCGTAACCCTGCTGCCGGGGAACGGGGTTTGAAGGTTCCATTTTTCGGTTTTTTGATTATATCTCGGACACTATGCGTCTGAGCGACATGGCCACTTATACAAAATGAAAAGTGATTTAATTTGGAACAAGTTTTATTCAGTCAAGATTTTCGATATCTTGTATAGTTTTTGAGATATCCGCTCTTGAAAGTTTATTTAGGGCTCTCGTTTTTAGTGTTTCGTGCAAAACTTTGTTTTGACAAACGGAACACTTTTGGGATCACTTCGGTCTTGCAAATCAGTTAAATGCGTTTTTCTCAGAGACCGTTTGACGTAGATACCTAAAATTTGAAACAGTTATTATCTTGAATATCTAAATCGGTAAAGCTGCTAGGCTTCAATGCTTTGTATTGAGCTATTATTACTACTAACGAGTATTTTGTGCCATGAATTGTTGTTGTTTTGACAACAAACCATTGAAGCGGAACGTGAGTCTCTTGACCTAAAAGCGTAAGCGCCATGAATTTTACGGCGCTTACGACGTTTTGTTCGCTTGGTACAGGTTGCTATTGCTTCAATTACATTGTTTGGTAAGACTTCTCTATAGTAATAATATCTCAATGGAACCGAGGCGTTGGGATCAAATCGGGAACAAGGAAACATGCCTATACTCTTATCGTTCTGTTTACGTATGTCCAAATTCAGATTCCCACGTTTCTGATGCGCTAATATTAGCTTAGATAACCGACGAGATAAATCGTTTCGAAATATTTAAACATTATTCGGCTTGAACGTCAATATTTGAATTAATGAAACTCCACTTGTAACTTGTGATCAATTGGTAACATATAACATTTATTGGTATTGTGATTGAGAAAGTTAATATTGACTTTTTTCATGATGGCCGTAGTTTCGCTAAATAATCCCAAATAATAATAAAAAACCGGCCAAGTGCGTGTCGGACGCGCGCACCGAGGGTTACGTACTTTTTTAGTATTTGTTGTTATAGCGGCAACAGAAATACATCATCTGTGAAAATTTCAACTGTCTAGCTATCACGGTTCATGAGATACAAGCCTGGTGACAGACAGACAGACGGACAGTGGAGTCTTAGTAATAGGGTCCCGTTTTTACCCTTTGGGTCCGGAACCCTAAAAACGTGTCTTTTCGCTGAATAAATCAGCCGTGGAACATGTTTTTTTTTTCACATGTTGATTTCGGCATTTTCTTGATATAAATAGTACGAGTATTTTGAATGTTTTCTTGTATGTCTGTGTGTTGTGTATGTTGACCACCTTAAATGTTAATCGTTCGTCGTTAAACTTTCTCACGAGAGAAAAAAAAAATCATATTTTTTTTTGAAAGGGTATATGCATTTGCATACGACATGTTAACGATATTTCATAATAATATGTAGAAAAGTTCACTGAACTTAAATGAAAATGTCAACCTCAATTATTTAAACGTTTATGTATCCATTATGTATCTCATTTGCCGCTAATGACGTAAAATTGGACTCTATTGCCTTGAGTTGATGACCAGGCAAAAAAGAAAGGATTTGTGTGAAGATTCATTAAGGAAAATCGATGGCGAGGTTTTGTGGGCCGTGTTATGAAATAGTAGCGGGTAGGGGTCTTTGACCTTTTTTTGCCAGTATTGGTCATACTATCAATGCCTCATACGAGTCATACGCCAATGTTCTCTTTATGTAAGTCCATTTATGTGCATAAGATGAAAAAGTGTAAATATATTAATATTATTAACTACATTGACATATTTACACTTCTTCAGTTTTGCCATCTTAATTGAATTGAAAACAGTGGCTGTTTTGTGCACAGTGGATGCCAAAACGTTTACAAACAGTCGTTGTAGTGGTAGGGGTATTCTACCCACAGGGAATGCCAAATAACCAGCGCGATCGCCAAATCTTGGACGGAAGTTTCGCGCGGCGCGCTATATTGCTATCTTCTAATTTCTTGGCTTTTTATTATTCACAACGACGGGACTTAATCGCGTAAAATAAGTTTAAAATTTACCTCCGACGTTTCGAGGACGGCGTTGTCCCCGTGGTCTCGGAGAAGACTGGCTAAAGTTGACATCAACATCTTCTAGGCGCGCGAGTTTTTCGATCTACCCGCACTTGGTCTTGTTTATTAACTTGAACGTTTTGCGCACTAGAGATGTCACCGGGTCGACACACAACACTCACAATATTCGATTTTTCAACTTTCGATATTTGTTTTCGCTTACACTTACTAATGACTGGGTTCCATGTGGATGAGATCTTAAAACCTTCGTCTCGTCTTCGTCTTCTTCGTCTTCGTTCGTTCGTTCGAGGTAAATTTAAAACTTATTTTACGCGATTAAGTCCCGTCGTTGTGAATAATAATGAGTAAAAATCGTGAAAGTTTAAATCAGTGTTCTTGGCTTTTATCATTACATCGTTCGTTCATTTAGCTTGGTTACTATAGGCTAAGTATTTAAGTTACCCACTAAATAAATATGGCCTTTCTATTTATAAAAACAATTCGAAAGTTATTTCTCTCACACTATTGAATGCGCTCCTGACATCAGCTACTAACTGCGATATGTTTGCGTGGCGATGGACGGCTGTGTGAGTGAATGTCTGAGGTTTTGTGAGAGGATGGATGATAGGTGTTCAACTTTAATAATTTAGTCTTATAAATGTATCATAGTACTAGTTGTAATTTAAATGTAATTAACTTTCAAGGCGCATTAGTTTTACACTGTAATGTCATGTAAACGTGTTTTCAATAAATAAATAAATAAATTTTTATTGCACAATTAATCAATTTTATTATACTATTATTCAGAGCCCACTGTGTCCCACTGCTGGGCAAAGGTCCCCCTCTTTTTCCACTCGTCTCTGTTAAGTGTTATACCTGGCCAGCCTCTCAAAAAGGAGTCCAAGTTATCCCGCCATCGCCGACGAGGTCTGCCGGATCCCCGGTTAGACTCGTGGGGGCTCCCACTCCGTGGTTGGCCCACAAGTCGTCCGGCATTCGGCAGACATGACCAGTCCAGTCCCATTTCAACTTAGCCGCGTTCCGAGCTACGTCCATTATTTGAGTTTTAGAACGCAGCGTAGCTCCGGACTAATCAAACATTTACTATACGGAATTTACTATATAAGTGATATCGCTCTAAACCTGCAACCGATTCGTCTTTGCTGTTGCGCCACTAAAAGTACAGTTACAACTAAAATGGGAATATGATCGAGTGTAATATACTGGTACAGGGCGAGTACAAAAAGTTAATAACTTCGCGTACGTCGCTACTTACTGCCTTTCAAAAGCTTTTGATTATACACAGTGGCCCACTACTACGTGTACCTGACGAACTAATGGTGTAATGAGTCGATTTACATCAACTCGGATCTGATTTTGATATTTAAATTTTGTTTTCGAAAAAGGTTAAAAGTAACATAGGTGTACAGCTCAAAGGGCGCGCTACGGTAAAACCGCAAAAAACTTAGGTGTTTGACATTCGAGTGACAAAGTTTTTATTGGCCTAATATTTTGATTGTACCCGTATAGGACAATTAAAAGTATTAAAGACAAATCGCATATATATATACGCAGAAAGTCAGCGCTCCAGGTTACTCGAGAATGTCCTCGTACTATACTATACTGGATCACTCACTAAAGTAAGTGGCAGCCGGTGATAGTATTATTACTAGCAGTTACTCGACCGTCAAGTTCCACTGGGGTGGTCACCCCTGCGTTCGCGCGTTCAACCGCAAAATGGCGTAAGGAACTAAATATGATGACACTTTTGCGACGTTTTGTAAATTGTCCGTTACGTCGTTTTGCTTGGCTCGTGTGCTAAGTTTTATATCACGTTGATAGGGTCTTGAGAAGTTTGAATTTACTATATTTTGGAATTACTTTCTAGTCAGTACTTAGTAAATATAGTATTCCTTTTATATTGAGTGGTATTAAAAGATGAGTTTAATGTTTTATTACTATGACTGGTATTTTGTACAGTCGAGGACTTTAATTAATAAGCTTTGATAAGGTACGTTAAAAGAGTAACCAAAAATTGCAGTTTAGGGTTTACTTCACATTAGTCATTACATAAGTTTCATAACCACAAAAATGGCTAAACAAAAGTACGAACCTTTACCGAGCAAAATATTCAGTATACTTCGTTTTTGAAACAAGTAACGATTGGAAACTCGCAGTTAATTTTTTATTAATAATATTAGATTAATTTGCTTGCCTAACAAGAATCTCTCAAAAATCATTTGACACGAATTATTTTTATTCACATCAGCCATACATTCAAGTTTAGTGTCTAAGTTCTCACACATTTATTTACATACATACAGTATGGCGTGTGACAAAGCCTATTGTCCATTGATGTATTGACCGATTTGTCTGTATGTCGTGAACAATGATTTGAGGTATAGCCTTTCTAGCATGTACCTACCCTTAATAGTCTAATAAAGCATTATGTCTAGTCAAATTAAAAATATGACATGACATTTTAAAAGTTTTGTGACCGATGAATGCCAATTTGTCCGCTATACATCCGTGTATCTGTAATAGGTACGAGTAGAATTTTTTTTAGCGTAATTTCGATTGCAAAAAAAAACATTAGGCGTTTACCAAATGAATACATACAATCGTTATTAAGCGTTTAAGATATTAAAGTACGAAATCGGACAAGCTTTTATCAAATTTTTTGAACATGACACTGTGCTAAAATTGAAAAATAAAAATAAGTGCAAAGTAACAAATTAAGGAATCCAAACAAATTTTGAGTGATTTTAAAAAATAAACTTATAAGCGGTTTCATTTCATATTCTATAAAATGTAACTTTTCGATACATGTCGCTCCTAAAGGTGAAAATGTTAAACAGCATAAGACCGAGGTTTAAATGACCTAAAAGCATTCTCAATGCACCACCGTCCTGTTGACTGACAATTTAGTATATTAAAGTAAACCTTATTGTGATGACATAAGGTGCACCGCGGGTCAAAGTTACTGTTAATATGTCCTTTACGACGTTTTGCTTCGCAGTGTAGGGATACTATCAGAGGCACATGTATCGATAATGGTAGGCAATTTATATAAACGCGCGCGGACGTTGCCTCCTCTGTTTTTTTTTAATGTCCCTCTGATGGTCAAGGGCCTCATGTTATTCAGCCAAATCGGATGAATTGATTTATTTTATAGTCTAATTTCTTCTTGTGGTGCCTAAGTTAAAAAAACTAAAATGTTATGCATGGCGGATACGTAAATTTACAGTTCTCGTATATGGATTCTTTTTTATATTTTATTTATGATTGTATCAAAACCTAGCCCTTCCGTACGTTAAAAAAAAGTAACCTGACTAGGATATCGATACAATACATCATCTGTGAAAATTTCAACTGTCTAGCTATCACAGCATTCACAGTTCATGAGATACAAGCCTGGTGACAGACGGACAGACAGACAGACAGCGGAGTCTTAGTAGTAGGGTCCCGTTTGCTGTATTGCAAATTGCAAGCACCATACGAAATTGAGTTTGTTTTCTAATAAAAACGTAAGCTAATTTAATTTAATAAAACTGATTCAATACTTTCTTTAACAAACAAGCCCAATCGTCAATTTTTTATTCAGGCAACCCTGCCTAACATTTTTTCTTTCCCAAACTTTTTTTTTAATAGTCGTCATGATCATGGCTTCCCGCGGTTTCATATACGGACTAACAATTTGTCTCCGAATTCGAAAAAAGTTATGGGCAGTTTAATGTTTCATATAATTTACATTAATCGTTTACCATCAAGGGCCTGACACTCTTTGATAGAGAAAGATAGTCTTATTGCGATTCCTATAAGAGGAAAGAGAAAATAGTGCCATGCTTTATCCTTATCACCGGGTGGCATCGTAGGAGGCGATGGCGAAATACCGAAATTTATTAGAGTGAAAGAGAAAAAATCCTATGCTGCCCAAATTTTATATGAAGATTCTTTCTCTTGCCCCCGGTCGCTCGGTGGCGCGTCTATAACTACTTGTATATACATACTATGTCTATGTTTACCATCCATGTGGTCGATAAGTCATAATAACAAGAAGAAATTTAAATATTTCCCTACGACGGCTTGTAAATACCACAAGTTATTTTTATAAACAGAACAGCACTAGATTAATGTGGGACCACCTTGGAGGTAGTCATTTAGTCATTTATTCAATTTTGCATTGTCATGTACATAATAAGGTGTTACATTTTATATAGCCAGTTCATGACACCCTGTAAGGGCACACAATAGTACAGTTTTCTATTCTATTAATTCTAATTTACACATTACAATTAAGGTAACATAATAAAATTAACATATTAGCGTATCAGTGGTTTAGTAACCTATTAGTTAGTCTCATAAATTAATTTAGTAACTTCAACAATAGCAACGTCAACAATGCACCGATACAATAATTTCTGATTGAAGTTAGTAGTTCCTTTCAAACAAAAAAAGAATTGTTCAAGGCCTCGGAGTAATCGCTGAGAATCCTACATTAAAAAAATCATCATCACTATCATCAAAACAATCATCATCATCAGGTCCACTCCATCAAATTGGTGGTTTTCGAGAGAAAATGCTCGAGTTGCTTATGAAAACACCCAAATCACCATACATGTGCCATTAAAAATTGAGGAGTCCCCTCAATTCCTCAGGGATCCCATAATCAGATCAGAACCAATTTAATATGGGACCACCTTGGAGTTAACTCCTATCAAACAAAAAAAGAATTACTCAAATCGGATCACGGGTGTCGGAGTAATCGGTGAACATACATAAAAAAAAAAATTGTACGTCATGTCCTTTGCAATAAATTTCTCGATACTTTCCAAAAGAGCGCAAACTCGTCAGTCAAGTTCCTTCGGTCTCCTTCCGAATGCATCATAAGATCAGGGGGCCTAGCCATGATGATGATCGCTGATAGAAAACGCCAATCCAAAGCTAAATAATGTATGGAAATAGCCACGACTTTTTGTAGCATATATCTGTCCCAATACATTTTTAGGGTTCCGTACCCAAAGGGTAAAAACGGGACCCTGTTACTAAGACTGCTGATCAACGTCACCGTCATTTTATTGTATGGAAAGTTTTATAGTAAACCGCCGCGGCGCGCCGGGTGACGTTAATCAGTCTGTCAAGTGCGGATGGTGCAACTGGCACTAAGAGCCCAAAGCTCGGCCGAATTGCACCTTCCCATACAAACGGAGTTCCGTTCTCATTTTAAAACTACGTGTTGGATTGTAATGAAACTTTGCATATACACAGACATGAGGTATATCTAGGTCTGTAATTAGTTTATATAGTTCTAGTACATAGAACAAACGAAATAGAGCAAAAACAAGTTTTGTATAAAAAACTTAAAATCGCTGTATTTGTTTTACTATAGTATCTGAAGTTCCATAAACTAATTACAGACCTAGATATACCTTATCCCATTGAAAGTACAAAGTTTTACAACAATCTAGCTAGTCGTTTTAAATTCCACTATCTTAGCATTGGAAACTCTAAAATAAATATGACACAGCACTTCGACAATATACTAAATATACTAATGTATGTAAAAATGTAAGAATCTCCCATAAGCCTTCATTAATAACGAAACACTATTTGTTTTTATATTGGAAATTCAGTAGCCACTTATTTGTTAATCAATATTCATGATTCTGTGAGAAGTTTTCGTATGTACACACTATTATATTCAAAAGGTCTGAGAATAGACGTCATGAGTTTAACCTTTATTTACTAAGAATAATGCTTACCGTCAGGCGGGCCGTATGGTTGTTTGCCACCGACGTGGTATATTTTTTTTTACTAATTGACATTTATAATTCTAATAGAAATGATTTTAGTAATTGACCGAAGTGAAGGTCTCCGTTTTAACTCGGGCTTTTTGTTTTCGTATGTCCGGATCTTAACCTCTACAGGTCGCAATTATTAACCGATTCTCGTGAAATTTTGTGACCAGATTCTATGATTAAATAACAAAAGTTTGACGATCCAGTTTTTGGAATATTTTCAAAACACGGAATTTACTTAAAAGGAACGCGGAAAGGACTTAAGCGCCAATAGCGTCTAGGCGCTTAAGACCATTGCGAGTTGACTGTGATAAAGTGATAACTATAGTTAGTATACTCAACGAAATTTACAATTTAAATATTTTTCACTTTTGCATTTTCTAACTGTCTACAGCTCACCAAGCCACTAGTTTAAAAGCAGTGGCGTAACTAGGGGGGGCGCCAAAATGGGCAAAAGGCAGCAGCAGGGAAACTTTTGTCAGTCGTCAGGGGGCGCAAATGTGGTGACTGCCCCGGGCGCCATATCCTCTAGCTACGCCCTTTTAAAAGCGACAATATTGTTTAGAGTTTAATAAATAGGATTGGAAGATATTTCTACTCGTATGAATAGGAATAATCAATTTATAAACAAATAGAAAAGCCTTTTGTCTTGCATAGTACAATGTCGAACATGAAATTTCTTTTAAAACTTTCGCGTTTTGAACACATATTAAATCACATTTACAATTTATTTACGTCGGTAAATAAAGGTAACAAAATAAATTCGCGATAGACCCGATTATAAATATATTTATTTTTCTAATAGTCAGTTTTAGGTAAATCTTTGGTGACTTATTGTTATATATTATTTTTTAATAAATTATAATTATTAAGCAAGAACCCCCCCCCCCCCCCTCTCAGGTAAAGGCCTCCTCCAGAGTAAGCCAGTCGGATCTATTCTGTGATTTTTGTATACAGTTTGTCTCTGCGACTTTTACTATCTACTTAGGAATCTAGGAACAAGTAAAGGAAAATTAAATACATATTACTCGTACAAAATTGGTAAATTGCTTCATGTTTATCACTTTAAACGTATCTTTATACGAAATTTGAATACACAGTAGACGCGAAAGGTCGATTTTCCAATTTTCCCATGGAAATTATAAATTCCGTGAGTTTTTTATCCAATTTCAATAAACAAAAGAAAGGTTATCAATTCGTATGTATGTATTATGTACGTTAGTTACGCGATTACTCTGCCAATCATTAATTAATTTTGATAATTATCTAAACTAATTTATTTGCAAATTCAGAATGTCCTCTTATCCCACCAGCGAAAACTAGATTTAACGGGTCAAAATTATATTCGTTGTCTTGTTTTTTTTCCCAAAAAAATGTGACGGAGTGTAGCTTTCTGTACGAGATGATAGTTAGTTTTGATTTTTTTAAATATAATCTACAGCTAGAAAGACATGCGAGAGCACTCGACTTTTTTTATTTATTTAATAAAAGACGGAAACACACGCGTGACACAGTGGTCAGAAACAAGACAACGAAAAGAAAAAAAAATGAAACCGGCCAAGTGCGAGTCGGACTCGCGCACCGAGGATTCCGTACGTTTTAGTATTTGTTGTTACAACGGCAACAGAAATACATCATCTGTGAAAATTTCAATGGTTCATGAGAAGCCTGTGGTGACAGACAGTCCCGTTTTTAACCTTTGGGTACGGAACCCTAAAAATGTTAATAACACGTTTTCGCCTCCTGTATTTACGTTATGCATGGTGCAATCCATTGTAAGTAACACACGGCCAAGGCCAATCTCCCGATTACTGTAATCATAATCACTGTCATGCCAGTAATCAGAGCGTAGTCAACGTAGTAATTTAAGTACTTGTACACTTAACTGACTGTTGTCATACAGAAGGGCCACGCACCGCCCCGCCCCGACTCGAATTACCTCGCCCCGCAATGGTAGATTGACGGCCGTTTGCCGGCCGCTCACTACTATTTTTAAGCAACTTACTCACACTATGACGCATGACGCGTGTACAGACGTGCCGTTCACACATAGAAACGCAAGGAATTTTTGATGTATAGCGTGTCCGCCCTGTGCTTATATCTTGGTAATACGGTTTACGAAATGTCAGTTAACAATGAGCGGTCTTTTATTTTGCCACGAAAATTCCGGGCTCTGAATGGATGATACATCTCTTTGTCTATTGGACAAACGTGTAATCTGATTACTTACAAAATACAAATACAAATGAATTTATTTCATTACTTTTTACAGCTTGTGATACTGACGGTACTAGGAAGTGCCCTTGATTATGTGACGGCCCTACTATCAGAGCCATTGTCCCGCATGGGGTATTAGACTCGAAAAATTGACAGGTGACATGCCTACCATATCCTTAGTCTGTACTGCCGGGCTAGCACATGATTGGCGCGAGAGTATCTCGCCGCGACATAGACTACCCGTCCCCCTTTAATTCATACAGTTAGTAGAAGACGGGTAGTCTATCTCGCCGCAAGATACTGTCGCGTCAATCATGTGCTCGGCCTACTGTACCTTATAAGCCTAATATTTTAAATGTCATAGGAAGTTACCTCGCACAGACTCATGGTTGATTTTTGTCATAGTTAATATAATTCATACAGTTAGTAGAAGACGGGTAGTCTATCTCGCCGCAAGATACTGTCGCGTCAATCATGTGCTCGGCCTACTGTACCTTATAAGCCTAATATTTTAAATGTCATAGGAAGTTACCTCGCACAGACTCATGGTTGATTTTTGTCATAGGCGCCTTCCGACATCCGATATCGGAAAGGTGCTTCCGATAAATTCAGCCATGTGTGTGTAGGCATAATGCTTATTGTTGTGTGCGTGACCGCTAAAGACGGCGCCCGGGCGCGCCCCCGCGGCCTGACTAAGCCGATGTCGGATCCTACATCCGATATCGGATCGGACAATGTGAAAACGCTCTTAGAATATTATCATATAACACCCAAGCTTCGAAATCATGAAATAATGACGCATATAATAGTCAGTACTAAATAGGAGACGCAAGGTCGCATGGCGTATGACCACTGATTATGGTAAAGTAATAATGCTGGTTTGTTATTAGGTTTAATCGGGTTCCAGCTATTTAGAGCAAAGTTAGTTTTAAAATAGTTTTCATTATTCTAGCCTTCAGTCGCCCACTGCTGAGCATAAGCAGAACTTCGTGTACACCACTTATCCCGGTCCTGGGCTAGTCTCATCCAAGTCGCCCTCGATTTTTCGAACGTCATCCGCACAACGAGCCAATGAACGCCAGGCGCTTCTTTCATCCGAAAGCGGCCACCAATCTGTCAACATTTTACTAATAAGAAGGCAAATTTTAAATACGCATTTAACCGATTTGCATGATCGAAGTGATCCCGTAAGTGTTCCGTGTACAAAGTTTTGTACTTACTTACTTACTTACTGCTGTGGCGCAACGACCCGAGGTGGATCTTGGCCTCCGACACCAAAGACCGCCATGCTATTCTGTCCAAACATAGACATAGTATATACAAGTAGTTATAGACGCGCCACCAAGCGACGGAGGGTAAGAGAGAATATTCATATAAAATTTGGGCAGCATAGGATTTTTTCTCTTTCACTTATAAATTTCGGTATTTCGCCATCGCCTCCTACCTATGATGCCACCCGGTCGGTGATAAGGACAAAGCATGCCACTATTTTCTCTTTCCTCTTATAGGAATCGCAATATGACTATCTTTCTCTATCAAAGAGTGTCAGGCCCTTGTGTCCAGAGTTTGGACGGAACACTTAAAATTTCCGTCAGTAGAAAAAGGTGGATTGAAAAAATGTAGACGCGAAAAAATTTCCCATAGATCATTCAAATTTCGCGCCTTTTTTACTGACAATGTGGGTTTGCCAGAGTATAGTTAAAGTTGCAAAATCAGTTTTTATTTGTTTTAAATGTCAAGACACAAGACCTACTGTGTGAACCTCAACAAAAAGCTTGCCTGCGTTTCCGCGGGCCTAGAATAAATACTATAATCGGTTTAATTGCCAGATCTGACGCGCCGCGCCGGAAACGGCGGTTTACGGCGTCGATCGGCAGGAAAACTAAGTGAAATACTCGATTTCCGAATATCAATACTTATCCTTTCAAGTGGCATACGTCATTTTGAAGTTGAAGGAATTTCGATTTTATTTTATTTAATTAATCAAATTCCAAATTTAAATGACGTAAATAGTCCGGGTGCCGGTTCCTGCCACTTCAAGGGTTATGGGAATTTCAACATTCCACATTAGTAAGTAATAAGACATGTTTATATGCTTGAAATTTCGGCGCAGACTATACACACTGTTTTATGATTATACCCCGGAGTTTTGGGTGTGGTAATGTTTAACACTAGCAAAACAGTACCTAGGTAAAAGTAAAAACTGAAACTATTTCACACATTTGGAGTTGACTATGTCTTGGCGTGTCTTTTTAAATAAATAAATATTAGCTGTATCTCATGAACCGTGATAGCTAGAAAGTTGAAATTTTCACAGATGATGTGTTTTTGTTGCCGCTATAACGTCAAATACTAAAAAGTATGGAACCCTCGGTGGGCGAGTCCAAATCGCACTTGTCCGGTTTTTAGTGGGTATTGACACTAGTGACCCTGCCTGTGAAGCCGATAGTCCTGGGATCGAATCCCAGTAACGGCATGTATTTGTGTGATGAGCACAGATATTTGTTCCTGAGTTATGGATGTTTTCTATGTATTTATGTATTTGTATATTATATATATCGTTGTCTGAGTACCCACAACACAAGCCTTCTTGAACTTACTGTGGTACTTAGTCAATCTGTGTAAGAATGTTTATTTATTTATTTACAATTTAATCGTGATCTCATTCCCCTAAAAAAGCGCTGATGGCCTAGCGGTAAGAGTGTGCGACTTTCAATACGGAGGTCGCGGGTTCGAAACCCGGCTCGTACCAATAAGTTTGTCGGAACTTATGTACGAAATATCATTTGATATTTACTAGTCGCGTTTCGGTGAAGGAAAACATCGTGAGGAAACCGGACTAATCCTAATAAGGTTTAGTTTCCCCTCCGGGTTGGAAGGTCATATGGCAGTCGCATTCGTAAAAACTAGTGCCTACGCCTATTCTCGGGATTAGTTGCCAAGCGGATCCCAGGCTCAAATGATCCGTGGCAAAAGCCGGGACAACGAGATAAAGACGATATGTTTCATTCCCCTAAAACTAGAATATCCAATGAGGGCTATCGCGTTTAATTTCGCCGCTAGGGGCGCTAATGTAGATGGAGGTCTTTCAAAATGTCAAATGCATAGAAGTTTGGGGGGTTTCAAGCTATTATATCGAGAATTTTCACGCCTTACTCATAATTGTGGTAAATATTTATCCATCTTTGATTAATCATGGTAAACAGTAGATATAGCTCAATAAATGTTAGTGGTTTATAAAAAGTGCCAACTAAAATATATGCAAAATTAAACAGGTTGAAAAATTGCACATGTAGACGTTACAATACCTTTGTGTATATTAGAACGTATTGATTTTATAAAAATAAGCATAGAAGAATTTTGAGATTTGTTTTTCTGGGCGTACATCTACAGCAGCGCCAACTGGTGAGCACAAAAACGGTAGCCTCATTACGTTTAGTGCATCTAGCTCTCAATACAGTTTTCTATAAAGCTAGATCAGATCCCGCATCCAAATATAGCAGGCTAACGGTCCTAGGAAGTATTTGCGTCTGTCATTTAGGGAAATAGGACCGAACGAGGCCAATCACGCTTCGGGCCAATTATGTGGTGACATGTGAATGCTTATGCGAAATAAAATGGCCGCCGAGCGTAGTCGACTGGTTACTTCATCCAACTTTAGGTCGAAACAACTATGAAATAAGACTATTTACACCTATTATTTATATGTCATTTACACAATTGGGTATTTGAATACATGTAAAATAAATTATTTTACACCATGCATGAAATAAAGCACCAGAAGATTAACAGAGAAACGTAAACAGCAGTTATTTTTACACAATTTCTATTTTAAATCCATATAAAACTATAAAACAGTTCGAAAAAAGAAACATAGGTATCTTACCTATGTTTCTTTTTTCGAACTGTCAAAACGATTTTGCTACTATGGAATTTATATGAAACACTAGCATGTCACGTCACAATCAAATTACCTACTCATTATAGTTTTATATGGGTTTTAAAATAGAAATTGTGTCTAAAAATAACTGCTGTCTACGTTTCTCTATTAATCCTTTGGTGCTTTATTTCATGCATGGTGTTAAATAATTTATTTTAAATACAGTCAAATAGCCTATTAGACATCTGCCATCTTGTGGGTTACGTCGGAAGCATAAAACCCCTCGCGCCAAAAATGTGGGCTAATGCACGCTCCCTATTAGTGACAGAGACTGGAATACATTCGCTTCGTTCGACTCTCGGCAAAGCTATAACACACAGTCTCTAATACGGCTTTTATATTCAATCTAGGTCTTAAATGACGTGTAGACTTGACGGCTCTAGTGGATTTTTGCCCTTACTGAATTAGGCTTCTATTGGCCAATAGGCTGCCTTATAAGTATGACTATTCACTAATAAGGCTGTGGGGTTAGAAATCAATGAATTTCCCATTGGTTTGCATTAAGACAATTACAGTCAGCAAAACTGTTAGCAAACCTGCGTACATTTTTATATGTACATATTTTTTTAATACATTATTTTAATACAAGGTTACCACATAAAGCTACGGGTAAATCGTTGGCTACATTACATACTAGCCTGTAATAATTAGATTTTAAATACCTACCACAAGTACCACAAATATTTCTTATAAATACGTAAAAAAATCTACATTGCACCAACATCCGACCAACATCCGTTACATCATTAAATTCATAATCTCCCAAAAACAACACTGTTACCTTTAAAATTAAGCTAAATTTGGCTAAACATCAATCAATACATTTGCAGCACTAAAAGATCAACTACTAACAAAATCCTATACGACACACGAGAATAACAGCAAACGTATCTTTGTCAAAAGTCTATAATTACCAATTTATTTACATTTGCCGTCAATTTGAAATTATTGAGAGGTAATTAGTCCATTTCGATGGCAAAGTTAAGTTTGTATTTGCTCACGCATTACCACGTTATATTTCCTGTCGATTTGGGTGTATCAGCAGGTAAATATGTACACGCGGAAGCTCAACGGACGGTAAAGTTAAGTTGGCAGATGGGTTCTCACAGGATTACGGTGCAAAAAGTTGGAGTGGCGGCATCTGGTGTGCACGTGGTGAAAACACGCACATGTTTATTGAATGTGTCGTGTGTATGCGTTTTGGTTAATATTCTGTGTTAAAAAAAACTGACTAACTTTTTGTATAAAGTAGAATGTAATAAAATTTCTATTTTTTGGGCCTTGGTGAAATGTAATTATAATAATTTTTTTGGCTTGTTAAAGATCTAAAACAATGCAGTAAGTTTAATAATGGAGAAACTTTGAGTAAAAATAAAAAAAAATATATTTATATACCTACCTACTACCTATGTATGTACCTATACAAAATTACCTAGCATAATGGGGTTGGCAACTGTCAAAGGTTTGCAGAGATGGCGCCATCATAGCTTGCCCCTTTTTCTATGAGATTTGGCTTAAAGGGCTGGCATCCAGGGCATTAAAAAAACAAAAAATTGACACAATTCTAGGGATTGTGTTGTGACAGGGCAAGCTATGCTGGCGCCATCTGCTAATTATTTCGACCGGCCAACCCCATTCAAAAATATTTCTCATTTTAAACTTCACGTCAATGTAGCATTAACGTTATCCAATTAAAGTTCTACGTTCAAATTAACGTCACAATTAACTTTAGAGAAATTATCTTTATGACCTCAAATTTCTTGGTGAGCGCAGCAGGGCGCTCAACTAGTATCCAAGTATTCTTTCAAAGTTTTCATTGCATTGAGATTTGATTTCGCATGCTTTTTTCTAGCTTTCGCCCAGTGTAGGCACAGATTATAAAAGGTTTGAGCATATTGCCGGCGGTCGTGTCCATTGCGAAAATGTGTATTTATTTAATCATAACAATAAAATACTAACTGTGTCAAATTAGTGTCAGCACTTTTCATAAAACTGTGAATCGACGTGTGAATCATACCGATTGTGTAATGGGTACAATCTTAAAAACACAGTGATGAGTGGTAAGGACGCTTTTAATAGAAGTTCACGGACTCTGCGAAGCCCCCCTCCAGAAGGAAGACCAGCTATGGAAAGTGCCCAAGGAACCCCAGTAGCCGTAGCACCAGCCGAGGCCCCTGATGTAGTATCAACCGCTGATATCCAGAAATGGATTTCCGAAATTGAAAAGCGCCTTAGCGAAATTTGCACCATTGCAAATGATGGCAAATTAAACTCAGACCAAAAACTGAGAATAAAGAGCGTATTGGGAGGAATCTCGCAATTGGCTGTACAATACCAAGCAGTCAAGCAGAATTGTTTATTTTACCAAGCTATGGTGAATACCTTGTCTCAGGAAAAAAACATCAGCACCCAACTACAAGAACTCAAGCAGTACATGCAAGCTAAAGCAACAACCGAAGAAAAACAATCGTTCGCAGACATGGTTAGGACCAGGAAAAGTTCGGTTGTCGTGCCTACCAAGTCTAGTAGCATCGTAATTTACCCTGCCGAAAAAGAAAAATCCAGTGAGGATACCAAAAACCTGATTCAAAACATAATCAAGCCCGAGACCCTGAAACTTCACGTTCGTGGCATGAGAAAAAAAAGAACGGTGGCGTCATAATCAGCACCGATGGAAAGGATGACCTTGAAAAGCTTAAAGCATCTCAGCAGCTTCAGCAATCGGGACTCAAAGTAGAAGACCACCAAAAGGAGACCGAAGATAATCCGAAAAGGAAGTTTTCGATTGTATTTTTGAACAAAACGTTGCAGACCTACAGCCAAATCTCACTAGGGATATATTTATGAGCGCAGTAAAACTTAGTCATAAATCAGGAAAAAAGGACTTATCTACCTGCAACTACGAATGCTCATACGACGCATTTTTATCAATTGGACATCTTGCCCAATACGAGATTTTACACTCCTGACCCGTTGTTATGTTTGCCATTTATACGGCCATTCGGCTAAATACTGCAAAGATACAGAACCTACTTGTGGACATTGCGGGTCATCAGGCCATAGTTTTAAGGAGTGTCCAAAACGAGCCGAACCCGCCAAATGTGCTACGTGTATGCGCTTTAAAAAGCCGTCCAATCATACAACCGGAGGCGACCAGTGCCCAGCTAAGAAAAATGCGCAAATTAGATATTTAAACTCCATTGATTATGAGGGCGCTATTTAACGTCATCTGCTGCACATATCAACAAAAATGGATAACGCAACCAACGCCTTACTTGATGCTATTGAAGGCTCGTGTGAGTATGAATCACTAGGGTGCGACCCAGTTAAATGCTCGTCGCTTGTCAACACATACGGTTCAAATTTAAAAGTACTTTTACAAAATATTAGAAGCCTAAACAGTAATTTCAATGGACTCTACACTTTACTAAGCTTAATAAATTCTGACGTTGATATCATTGTATTGACAGAGTGCTGGATAACCTCCAACCAAACGATCCCTCAAATTAACAGCTATAATTCATAAGTAAGCTTAATAACCAACGTGTTGCAAAATGACGGTGTCGTATTCTACATTAAAGAAAATATTAATAATGTAACTGTGGAAGAGCCCGATATATTTTTCGACGCAAACTGCTTAATATTAAAAATAGGAACTGATACGGCCTTGGTAGGCATTTATCGCTCTCCCTCGAAAAAAAACATAAATAATTTTCTTTTGTCCCTAAATAAAATTTTATCGCAGCTATAGACATACAAAAATGTCTTTGTTATGGGAGATTTGAACATTGATATCAAAAACGGCAACCAAGATCGAAACTCATTTGAATACTTGACTCAATTTGCTTTTCTTGGATATCTTCCTTCTCACCTCCGACCAACTAGAGAAAAAAACTGTCTTGATCATGTCTTTGCTAAGTCTAAACTTGCCTTAAAAACTTTAGTGCTCAATAGTAGCCTAACTAACCACAGTTCATTGTTGCTATGTATACCACAGTACTACCTAAAAGCCCCTAGTCAAGTCATTATATCCAAGCTGGACAATACGTCAGTTACCCGTGACTTAGAAAATCTTGATATGACTCCTATTTACCAAGCGACAGATGCCAATGACGCCATGGAATACTTAGTCTCATCCTTAACGCGAATTATAGAAAATAACACGGTGACTAAAAGAATGTCCCGCAAAATGAAAACTATTAAACCACGGATAACTCCTGGATTGTTACGATGCATTAGGAACCGTAACAGAATCCATAAAAAACTGGCAAAAACTCCAAGTAACGCAATACTTAAAACAACATACCAACGTTATCGAAATTTTTGTAATAATCTGTTGAAAAAGCTAAAACGACAACATGACAAAACAGAAATAATAAAAGCAGGACACGATAAAAAGAAATTATGGAAAGTCATCAAAACCGTAACAAGTATGAGTAATACGAGGTCGACGTCTCAAGCGCTTATAGCTGACGCTATAGACGCTCGGCAGACAGTCAATACAGCAAACAGTTTCTTTGCGAATATAGGTAAAGAATATGACCCCTTACCGTGCGATAAATTCACACTCTTTTGTAGAAGATTAGTCATAGTCACTTAGTTTATTGTTATTATAAATAACCATTATGTCTGGTAAGCATTTACCCTGATACATTGACCTACAAGAAGTGCATACCGAAGATACAAGTAAATGTTTACTCAACACACACACTGTTTATTGTTATCAAATTTCCATGAGCGACAGAAAATACAAATTGTTCGGTATTAAAGTTTTTAACTTAACCTGTACCTATTTTGAGTTGAATCTATGAATGTACTAGTACCTATTTACGTATAAATTGTATATTTACCATTGTATAAAACCAATTAACATAAGTTTTTAATGAATAAATATTATCTTATCTTATATACAGGGTGTCTGAATAGGGTATTCTCCTACTAGTAAAATCAGTTTCTTTTTTAGATCTGTCACAACGATTTGCTAATATGTAATTTATATGAAACATTAGACAATGACGTCACGGCCAACTCACCTACGTTTTTATTTCTATCCGATTTATTAAATAGAACTTGTGTTTAAAAATAACTGCTATCTATGTTTTTCCAATAATTGTCTGGTGCTTTATTTCATGCATGGTGTGAAATTATTTATTTTAAATACAGTCAAGTACCATAGAGCGCTGGTGGCCTAGCGGTAAGAGCGTGCGACTTGCAATCCGGAGGTCGCGGGTTCAAACCCCGGCTCGTACCAATGAGTTATTCGGAACTTATGTACGAAATATCATTTGATATTTACCAGTCGCTTTTCGGTGAAGGAAAACATCGTGAGGAAACCGGACTAATCCCGACAAGGCCTAGTTTCCCCTCTGGGTTGGACGGTCAGATGGCAGTCGCTTTCGTAAAAACTAGTGCCTACGCCAATTCTTGGGATTAGTTGCCAAGCGGACCCCAGGCTCCCATGGAGCCGTGGCAAAATGCCGGGACAACGCGAGGAAGATGATGACAGTCAAGTACCATATTCCGTAACGATAGGGCATCCGGTGTTTAATTTCAGAAACCGGACAAGTGCGAGTCGGACTCGCCCACCGAGGGTTCCGCACTTTTTAGTATTTGTTGTTATAGCGACAACAGAAATACATACTCTGTTAAAATTTCAACTGTTTAACTAACACGGTTCACGAGATACTGTAGCCTGGTGACAGAGAGACAGACGGATAGAGGAGGAGGAGTTTTAGTAATAGGGTCCCAATTTCACCCTTTGGGTACGGAACCCTAAAAAGGCACGAAGAGTCAAACACCCCTACAAAATTTTAAATTTAGCGCATTTTCTACTGACAACGCTTGACAAACTAGTATGACTCTAATGAAGTTATAAACACAATGCCCATTTCCCGATCGCCTCTTACCCATTAATTCTTTACCCGTCATTAAAATGCCATTACCGATAGATGGCGCCAGTTCCGTTAGCGTTCTTTGCCCTCGCGTCCTTTAAAAAACTTATGCGGGTTTATGGTTTGTTTATTTTTAACGGTAAAATTATGAAGTCTAAACAATACAATATTTGTAGTTCGAAAAGCTGACTGATACTGCTGTAGTGTATAATTATTTTCCATCGTATTTTCACGGAAACGTACGAACGTGTCTTGCTATTACATTCAGTCTCGGTACAAAAAGTACTGAGGTTAACTGAAGTAGCATGACAAATACGAAATTTTCCAAGAAAATACGATAGAAAACAATTATGCACTACATCTGTAGATTTTTTTACATATTTTTAAAGTTAACGCTATATACTAGCCGGCTGTGTCATTCCAAAGAGCTTTTACACTTTTTAATGAACTTACTTGATCATCATCATCAACGTTTGATAGCATTAGCTTTATTGCATTATTCTTTTAATAGCGCAAACATTCGATGGTTTTCGTGGTCGTCCCCACGACTCCCTGCGAGGACGTTTGGTGCGTGCGTGGTATAAGTTGTGTTAGTGTTAATTCTCAGTGACAAGTTGATAATTGGTACAAGGTTAATAAAACTCATCTCTCACAAAGGAATTTGAGATTAATTTGAAAAAATTAACAAAAATAAGAAGTTAATCCACTATGCTTTATATGACATCCGCTTAGTATGACGCGTTTGTCACTTCCATTCGACGTCATTATATGCGGATTCTACTGTTTTTATTCGAGCTATTAATAAATAATCTAGGTATTTTAACAAGTTTCCTATGTTTTAATAGCATTACCACAGATCTAGCAATCCCATCTCCACAATAGTCGCAAGCGCATAAATCGATACCATGCACCGGATGACGCGAGCGAGACGAAACACATAAATGCACGCGTTAGAGCGAGAGGGGTGAGCGCAGCTGTCGTAGGGTATAGATAATGGGCCCATGGATTTGTCGTGTATTATAGTTGCTTACCGACTGGAGGCGAGATACGTTTACCGTAAAGGGGCCCACTGACTATCAGTCCGCCGGACGATATCGGCCTGTCAGTTGTTCGGAACTGTCCATTTTATGTTCTTACTGACAGGCCGATATCGTCCAGCGGACTGATAGTCAGTAGGCCGGTACAGACGGACTAAAAAAAATATACAGCTCGGAACAGTCGGAACTTTCAACAGATGCTCGTGAAATTTTATTTATAATATGTTTTTTTTTTTTTGATTTTTTACAAAATGGCAGAGCCTTCGGGGTCGCGATGTCTACATCTAACAGAATAGAATTTAGCATAGAGTAACTTATACTAGAGCGGTACTGTCATAGTAAATTTTGTAACCCCAGTAAATTCACTGCCATCTGTCGACACACTTTAAAACTAAAAATAAATATTTATAAAAATACGATAAAATGTATTTAAATATGGATAAATGATTTTTTTATTTGCATTAATTATTTTTATATGATTTTGACCCATGTTCTTTCACTGGTATGCGTTAAAATTATAAATAACAAACGAAACAGTCAACGCCCTCTATACGAGTGTAGGCCAAAACTAGTGGCGCCATCTGATCGAGAATCAAATTTTCGTGATTTTCGAGGCACGTTTTTTCCTTAGACTGTATCCATCTATTACGGAGTTATATCTATCTTTGATTTAGTGAATGTATTGTATGACTCGCTAGCAAATAGTGAGGGATTGGAATAACATGGAATGTATTGGGTTTTGTTTGAATACTTTGAATGATGTAAGAGTGATTTGGTTTTTAACCGAGTGGTATAGGGAGGATAATGTATTTAGGGTACCTATAATATCCATTTCGTTAGCAAGCTATATAC
The DNA here is from genome assembly GCF_947568885.1 of Cydia strobilella. Taxonomy (NCBI): domain Eukaryota; kingdom Metazoa; phylum Arthropoda; class Insecta; order Lepidoptera; family Tortricidae; genus Cydia; species Cydia strobilella. Next base: position 56,278,097 of record NC_086068.1, read on the forward strand.
TTTAGGAAGTTCTGCCACCAGAGTGCAGCACTAGCCTTTTTAGTAAACCATAGAGTAACTTATACATACTGTACCTTTAACAGGTTTTCGACAAGTTTTCAGAGATAATAAAATATGACATTGATGCATCAAGGCGGTTTGTTTACAGAGGACCTACCGGAAAACGCGAATCCGAAATTTCGCTATCTGCCTCTTTATCGCTCGAATATGCAAGTGACAGAGATGTTAGATAACGAAATTTCGATTTTTCTTGTTTCACGATAGACCCTCAGATTGTGGGAGTGGCGCCCCATTAGCAGAGTTTCGCGTAACTCTATGGTTTACTAAAAAGGCTAGTGCTGCACTCTGGTGGCAGAACATTGCAGTAATATCCCCTATTGGTAACAGAAAACCGTGACCAAGTGGTTTATAAAAATGAAGCCTGAACTTAATTAAAAATATAATTCGCCAGCACAATTAGCCAAAGATTCCGATAAAACAATGAACATGGGAGTTAATTAGGGACCTATGGTCTTATCTGTGCACGGAGTCCGTACTATCTTACAAACTGCCAATTTGAACTTTATGCTTAAGACTTAAGGTTCAGATTAGATTGGTGTTAAGAGGGGGCTAACGAAAAAATTAAGTTTTTATATTAAACTAGCTTTTACCCGCGACTTCGTCAGTAATTTAGATAGCTTATTTTATTTTTTATATATACTTTCCACTCCCTCCTCCTTTTCACCCCCTTATGGAATGATTTCAGGTAAAAAAACTATCCTGGGTCCTTGTCCGAGACTCAAACTAAGTATAAACTCAATTTCAACTAAATCGCTTCGCTTTTTTTTTCTCCAAAATTTTGGTCACATTCTTGCTCCCAAGTATGATGTGAAGCCAAAGAACACCTATTTCTAAAGAACTCGTATAGAGCAATTATTTCATGAAACCGATGCTGTCAAAAATACAGGGGTGCGGGGGACGAGGTGGGCGAGTCCCGTGCCGTGATTGGTCCGTTCAAAGACATGTGGTCCGCCGACTGAAGTAGGATTGGTGGCGTGATTCGAAATTCGAAAATTTATCGAGTAAAGCTACAGTATGCGTGGCAGAGGGGGTAGCGGGACTATGCTATGTCTTTAGAATACGTGGTCTGTGGGTGAACTTCTAAACAAAACTAGCGACATCTAGTCATAAGAACCACGAAATATTTCGATGCACCATCTCGCCCTTATGGCCCGTAATTACCCTAACATTATTATATAAACTAGGACAATAAGATAAGTAGGTAATAAAACTAAGGACTAGAACAATAAGTTTTCGGCATTTTCATTTTTGGTACAAGCTTTTATCACTGGCTGTACTTTTCTTTCCACAGGCAACTAATACCGATCGAGACAATTCTAAAAACCCCAAACACAATTAGGTTTAGTTGTTTAATCACAAATTCCTATGGCCACCTTCTGTCTCCATCATCAGATCAGCTCAATAGTACCATAATATTGCATTGTCACCCGACTTACATGTGTATGAAAATTTTCAGTTTCATTGGAAGTCGGGAAGAGGGGCAAATCTGACTTGCAAGATTTGACCCTTACAAACATAGTTACATACAGTACCGGCCAATAATATATCACCTTTGAGTGTTTTTGTATGAGCTTGTATAGAGTAAACAATATAGGTTAGTTTGTAGATTGCATATTTTAAATATATGATGAATACTGCAATGAAATACTGTGAATAGGATACTCAGCATATTACTAAAAAACCTCTAGTAAAAAAATTAAGTTTTACAATATATTAAAAATTCCTATATGAAAAAACCATTACATGAGATCAATTTTTCTCACCGCCCGTACAAAGGAAACTAGACTACCTAAAGCAGTGAAGTGGCAGTCACTCACAAATATATATAAAAAAAAGTTATACGTTAAAAACATAGAGGTGATATGTCATTGGCCGGTACTGTACGAGTACATACTCACATAGGTACATTGCAAGTTAATAAAAAACCGGCCAAGTGCGAGTCGGACTCGCGCACCGAGGGTTCCGTACTTTTTTAGTATTTGTTGTTATAGCGGCAACAGAAATACATCATCTGTGAAAATTTCAACTGTCTAGCTATCACGGTTCATGAGATACAGCCTGGTGACAGACAGACGGACAGCGGAGTCTTAGTAATAGGGTCCCGTTTTACCCTTTGGGTACGGAACCCTAACAAGAATGTAAAAATATTTCGCAATGTGGAATGAACACTTCGGATATTATATCGAAAAAACATGATCACACGACCCCCCTCCATTGCAATCAGGACAAGGGGATTGTGCTTTGTCTCCTTGTCTAAAAAGTTGCGCATGCACATGTGGGCGACACTTATTTTAAAACGGCGTAAGCGCCATTGTTTTTGTATAGGACGCGCGTCCTTTTGTAAGGGTTGGAAATGGCAGATGGCTCGTATTATTGGTCTAATCTAACTAATGATGTATTTGTTAGATTAGATGACATTTGATGGGTCAAACACATTTTAGAAAAAGGTCACTTCTTTGGACAATACAATAAAAGTTGACCGATGAAAACTATATCCAGTTTTTAACCGCCTTCAAAAAAAGGAGGTTCTCAGTATGACCCGTACGTTTGTAAGAAAAAAAATGCTTTAGTTAAGTATACTGTAGATAATTGTTCAGTTGTCTGCAATTTAGGCAAGCCGGTAGAATTCGAGTTCAACGTACGTTGTTTGGGGCCACTTCGTTTTAAAAAATACGTCCTCAATAAATAAAACAAAACTAGACAATACATAAATTTGAACATAAACCTGTATGACCAATAAAACGATATAATTTTATTATAATTTCCGTACCCAAAGGGTAAAAACGGGACCCTATTACTAAGACTCCGCTGTCCGTCTGTCACCAGGCTGTATCTCATGAACCGTGAATACCGTGATAGCTAGACAGTTGAAATTTTCACAGATCGGGATAACGCTAGGTAGAAGAAGAAGAAGATGTATTTCTGTTGCCGCTATAACAACAAATACTAAAAACAGAATAATATAAATATTTAAATGGGGCTCCCATACAACAAACGTGATTTTTTTGCTGTTTTTTTCCGTAATGGTACGGAACCCTTCGTGCGCGAGTCCGACTCGCACTTGGCCGGTTTTTATTTGTTAAAATCTTATATGTTATTTGTTAAAATCTCGCTAAACAACATTTATTTAACAATAAATAAGGCATCCGGTTTTAATTCCCATAGCTCAGTACTTATTCCATCGCTTTCACCCAATAACCTATTTCATTTTAGATTCCATAAACTCAAAATAGTCCTTACACCCTGGCGGGTGCTGCTTCTGCGTGCGTCCCATGACACGGGCAAGGGCTGCATCCGCTCGGTGTACCCCTTACATTTCACTAGTGTCACAAGGGCCTCTACGTGTTGGCTTCGGCTCCGCGCACGCCTCCCAACGGTCCGGAACACCATTGTACCGTGATGGGAAAGACAAGGCAATAAAACTTACATTCCGACAAAATCAGTATAGGACTATTCGGAGGTAGGCACACCAAGAAATTAATGATCCCTACATATCGTGGTTTCTAAAGCTTGTAAGCTTTTATTGTGTGTCTATAAATCACTGCCTCTGTACCGTCGATAGCGAGTATTTATACTTGGTATGAATATTATGTGGTATTTGTACTTGGTACGAAGCGAAAAGTAAGATTTACAGTCTATCACAAATTTGAAATACATCACACCTGCGTCAGTTTATAATTAATCGTATATTATTACCGAATTAGTATCAATAAAACACTTTGGCTTTCATTCGGACATCGCCGGTCATCAAATTGCACGCACTTTTACTATTCTATTTTAGAATGACCATAATATTTCCATCAAATCCGGTGTACTGTGACGATGCAAACACTCAAATCGAAATGAACTCTCTCCCGTTTTAATAAGGTCAAGTTTGGGTTAATGACGGTATTTAAGGGATCCTCTACCTGATGCTGCGACTGCGTAATAGAATAATGTCCTAAGTACAACTTTTTATTTTTCTAATGTCAATTCTATTGCGAAGTAAACAAAGACGATTTTTTATTAACATTTGTGATAGCACCCTAACGCCGGGTGCATATGCAGGTGTTCTTTTCCTTTTGAATTTGGAACGTTTTGTTTATTCATAAAATTAAGCTTAGCTTGCGATTTTGGTTGAAACTGTGTCCGTTGGTGGCTTATTTTTATTACGAAAGTTGCATTTAGTGAATTTTAATTTAGTCGACTCGAGTTGGCTCGTTTGGTGGACGACATTCAGAACATTGCGGGTCACTTCTGGATCGGTTTAGCTCAGTACCGGAACAAGTGGCGTACTGAAAGAGAGGCCTATGCCCAGTGGCCGATAAAGCTGAGCTGACGATGATGAATTTATCGAAATAGATCAGAGTATCAACTTTTCTTAATATTAACGCAGACAACTTCTAGCGTCCCATTGACCTTCTAGTACAAATTAATGACAAATGACAAAAACTTATTTAAAAAGAAGTTAAAAGTATGACATGGTTTTTGAAATAATGCCTTGATAAGAGAAATCAAAGGTTAAAATTTATATAGAATCAAAAAGTATTCTAAGTTTCATTCGGGTTTCTATCTTATAGTGTACATCTGTCAGGCAGAGCAGTTCAGAAAAATGGATATAACAAAACCTCATATATATCTCGTGTACATTTACTATAATTAGAGAATCAGACTTGAATTGGCTTCTAGGTTCATTTTTAATAATGTTTGTTTATCGGGCCTTCTTCTACTTAGTTAGCTTAGCTTGAGCGTTGGGTATAGGTTTCACCGTGGCCATTCCATCGCCATCCCACCGCGCCATAAGCCAACCGACAGTACTACCCTCTCTACACGCCCATCTTAGTGGGCCAGTATGATGGCCCACCGTATAGAGGAGACGTATAAATAAATATTGTAGGACAATTTTATACAGATCCTGTCCCACAGTAAGAGTAAGGCTCGTGTCGTGGCTAGACGACGATATATATGAGTAAGCTTTAGAGTACAGTTATGAGGAATACCTACCATCGTCAACACTTAACTGATTATCCGTGAACCGTATTACCAAGACGTTAAGGTACACATTTGGTCAGTTCAGTGTTAGTGACTGACTCACCGTTCTTAGAAGTCGGAAACGGAGTTATGCGCAGTTTTTGTCATGTCGAAATAAGTTGTACCGATCGTTTAAAAGTTCCCACTGTACTTCGGAAAGTTTAAATTTCCTTTAAAAACACACGTTTGTTTCAGGCTTTTAGCCCATAATACATGACGACACAATGGCATAATGAAATAAAAATAAAAGCAAAATTAAAATACAATACAAAAAGAATGTCAACAATGATTAATTAAATTTAATGATTAATTTTTTACACGACGATTTTGCGGTTTAAATCGGTTTTAGCACAGCACTATTAAAAAAGAAAAACAGAACACGAAATCATTTTGAAGGCTTCTAGAGACGGTGCAACGAACGAAATGCGATTTTATAGTTGCCGGTTATGCAGGAGCAAAGAATTCAATCGATCGATCAAATACAGCAAAGTGCCAGAAAAACGCGTGCGATTATCGGTGAATTTTGTAAAGATAGAGACTAAATAATGACATATGTATGTATATGGATATTGTCTACTGAGTTTCCATGAAATAATTTTTTACATAACTATAGCAGGTTAAAAAGCAGATTGGTTACCCCTTTGTTGTACACATATTATCACAAAATTTAATAAAACATAATTTGGCTGATTTGAAGAGCTGCTCACTCAGCTCATTCCGAGTGGGATAAATAACAATCTCAAGTATCTCAACTTGTCCCGTTTCGTTGAGCTACGAAAAATACATATTATACGTTTTTGTCAAGGACCTGACACTCTTTGATAGAGAAAGATAGTTTTATTGCGATTCCTATAAGAGGAAAGAGAAAATAGTGCCATGCTTTGTCCTTATAACCGATCGGGTGGCATCACAGGTAAGAGGCGATGGCGAAATACCGAAATTTATAAGAGTGAAAGTGAAAAAATCCTATGCTGCCCAAATTTTATATGAATATTCTTTCTCTTACCCACGGTCGCTCGGTGGCGCGTCTATAACTACTTGTATATACTATGCCTATGGTTTTTGTAGAGGATTTTTTTTTAGTACAAACAGTAACATTACGCTTATACAGGGATGATTTCTGGGTCGGGATCCGGAACAACTTTTTCTGACTGTAAATGATCCACATTATCATATGGTAGTATTAGTTTAGTTTATTTTTTCTTATTTTTCAAGTAAAATTAATCTTATACTAAGTAATCATGGTCACTTCAAAAAAGTCACTTTGAATTTTGACATTCGCTGTATGGAAAGCGAAAAGACGTCACATTGAGTAGGGTGACCAAACTGTATGCAAAAACGTTTTTTTCTACTTTTCATCTAAAAAATAAACAATAATTAACATCATTAGGCTCATCTCTGAATTCTGTATGTCTTGCTCCATGACCCCGAATACATTGCACATATTGTGCAGAATAAGGAACTCGATATATCCACCAAATTTTATCGAAATAAAACAAAAAAAATCGACAACCAAATAGCGGCGCTTTCAGAAAATTTGTGGCACACAACCACAGGAACCTAAGTATGACGGCACTTTACGAAGCCTCTCGTATGAGAACTTACGCAACTGACAAAAAGTACAAGTATTAATTGACTAGCGTGTGTTGATGGCGCAACGATAATGATGCCTTTGTGTGGCAACACTGACGTGGTTATTGAAACGCTGCTAATGTCTCTGTCACCGAAGTTCACCGAACATTCTCCTCACGTGTAGTCAACACCGACATTGGCAAATTCACCCTGTGCAAACTTGCAGGTATGGATGCTTGCAGGAGTAAAAACCAGATAAGAAAAAAAATATTTTTCAACACAAGGGCCTGACACTCTTTGATAGAGAAAGATAGTCTTATTGCGATTCCTATAAGAGGAAAGAGAAAATAGTGCCATGATTTGTCCTTATCACCGACCGGGTGGCATCATAGGTAGGCGATGGCGAAATACCGAAATTAATAAGTGAAAGAGAAAAAATCCTATACTGCCCAAATTTTATATGAATATTCTTTCTCTTACCCCCGGTCGCTCGGTGGCGCGTCTATAACTACTTGTGTATACTATGTCTATGTTTCAATATTAATCTTGAAACGCGTTTGATCATTATTTAGTCAACACCCGGCAATCCATCGCGGCTTTTTGTAAAGTTCAGCTATCACTAAACTAAAACTAACTAAAGAACGAAGAAAAGTACGTTATGCCAAGCTCATCATCACCTCATGCTCCGAGAGCAAACTTTAGACTATAGTTTGTCAAAGGACTGTCTCATTTTAAACATAGACAGAGAGAATCATACTATCTTTGTCTTACACTAGTACTAGCACCCAAAAGAAAAGGATGAGTATTGTTTTTTTTGTTCTTATTTACTGCCAATTTGGTTTGACCAAGTATAGTTTTGACATTGGGCAGAGAAAAGAAAGGTTATGCTGTAGCTACAGCGTATTGTAGGGAGATAAGGGGCTAGTGGCCCACGAAAGGTTTTGGAATTTAGAAATCTTCGTCCAGGAAATGTCTGGATTTTTAGGGCGATGTTCGGGACTTTTGTCAGAAAATTCAATTTCTTCATATGGCAACTCTTGGTTCAACAATGACCCATATAAACCGTCCACCACCTCGACATCCTGTGTCGGACATCGGGCAAGTCGGGACTTGTCAGCGTGTGAACGACGCGATACGATAGTGCTATCAAGGTTAGGTTAACCGCAACTTATCTGTGTCCTGTCCTGTCCCGTTCCTGTTTCGTCCTAGGAGCGGCATTCCGATTTTAAAATCTGTTAAGGTTATAAAGAAAAGAAATTAGAAGAAAACAAAAGATATGTCGCGCCGCGCGACTCTCGACGCAAGGGTTTTTATTTCTTGTTAAACTATGGGAGTTTTTCATTTATAATGTATATCTTAGTTTAAAATTAAGATAAGATAAGATAATTATTTATTTGCTTAAACATTTATTGTCTGTAAACATCATAATTTATTTTCTTACATTTACAAAATAAACGCGAGTTTATTGATCCAGAATATTAGTAATTAAGTCAAGGAACGTTTAAAAGCCATATAAAAGCACTGTCCGGTCCTTATCCTGCTATAAAAGTACAGTTTACACTTCACTTAGCTCTCCACTATGTTTAGCTACCTGCTTTAAATTGTTTTTATGAGTCATTCGAAAAACGCTTTTATGTCACGCTAATAAGAGTTTGAAATGTTAAAAAATCTGTGGTTAAACAAAAGCGCACTTGATTCGATAGTGCATGTTATCATGACAATGAATTTTGAGCCTTATTATAAAATAAACAGAGTTCTTTTTTGCCTGCTAAGTGACAGTAGGACTAGATACTTGTACCTGAATTTTTATTGGTACTAGAGACACTAAAGGGCACCTGTTCTTTAGTTCGCAGGTGGCGTTGAATGACGAGACTAACTTTTGCGGTTATTATCATTGTTTCTTTAACAATTTCGACACAGTTTGTATTATTCTTGTAAAAAAGGGCGCGAGAAATGATTTGGAACATAATTATGTAGATTATGTGACATTTTCTATCAAAAAGGTACACTTGTCAACTGTCAATAAAGCGGGATTTACATTACCAAATTAGTGGCGTGAAATTGATTTCGTGACAGTAGTTTTACTAACAGTTTCACGTGTAATTTAATATTTTCGTAATGCATTAATTTCATGAAAGCAAATCAATTTCGTGCCCTGCACGTATTTCTGGTGAAATTAGTGTCATGCAACTAATTTCGTAGTGCAAATGCGACGTGAAAAACTAATGTCGCGAAAAGGCCTGCGCTGTGCGGACGTGTAGCCTCGAACCTCGATTGCTGATTGGGCCGTGGTCACTGCGATACTGTGAATTACACGACAAGATTTTTTTCACGAAATTAATTTCGCATATATCAAAACTACTTTCGTGAAACTGATTTCAACATGCATGACACTTTCGTAATGTAAATCCCGCTTAAGGGGCTAATGCCATTGTTACTCTCGATGCCACTGTTAATTTCAACTGTCTAGCTATCACGGTTCATGAGATACAGCCTAGTTGCAGACGGACAGACAGACGAGTCTTAGTAATAGGGTCCCGTTTTTACCCTTTAGGTACGGAACCCTAAAAAAGGTATGTTTAAAACATCATATTTTTTTTACATGGAATGAATAAACTTTGATTTTGGAAATGGAATATTTCAAAACGGGAATTTCAGAAAATTTTCCATGTGGAAATTTCTAAATTTTGGAAACTTTTAAATCAGTATTTCGCTGTTTCACCATAAAATTTCTATTAACTACTACTTAAAAGTAAAATTACAACATGATGTTCATACCCAGTGTGGAATGCTATTAAAAAAAGCATTTTTTTTTTATATATAGTTGGTCAAGCAAATCTTGTCAGTAGAAAAAGGCGCGAAATTCAAATTTTCTATGGGACGATATCGTTCCGCGCCTACATTTTTTAAATTTGCCGCCTTTTTCTACTGACAGAATTTGCTTGACCAACTATACCTAATACTTTGGTGATCCGACACCCTATTCAAGTTATCTAATATATAGCAATTACGCTCATACGTGTGCATTTTTATAGTGAACGTCAAAGATATGCATACATTTTTCGCCTTACAAAGGAGTCATCATCATTAACTTAAGAGTTATTCTCTTGTCGGTGGAGTATCTTCCAGCTTTCCCTATCCCGCGCCAGCTCTGACTTTTTGATACGACACGACCCCTACTTTTTCTTTCACTTGATCTAAAAAGCTGCGTCTGGGTTTTCCTCTACCCCGCTTCCTTCCTATCCGCCCCTCCAGGTTAGTTACAGGTTAGGTACAAAGGAGTGGTGTATACATATTTATGAAGACACTACACGGTGTCACATATATATTACATTACATCCCAGGTAGCATTTATACGTCATTATGACGCCCGCTACGACACTTGTACGTCGCCGACGTCACTGCTATGTGGGATACCATAATATATAGGCCACGTATCATATTCGATTATTATTGGAATAAATATGTATTGTTTACATTGCGACAATGTGCGAAGTATCATTTTACGCTTTCTACGCCCGTCTTTTATTTCTTTAAAGCAATTATGATCTGGATGAGAGTTCTTTAAGCCACTTTAGAAATATAATGTCTGCAGCATGGAGACTATATAAAGGAGCCAAATCTCTATGTATGAAAAGTGTCCATCAAAAAACAGTAAATAGGCGGCGCCACCATACACCGAAATACTACCAAAAACAACCTACGTAATTTGGTCGGGTTATTTGTTGGTTCATGTTATACTCATGTCCCAGAGCCTAACTAGCGCCACCGGAGAGATTAGGAACTATTATTTAAAGCTGAAAGCGGTCACTTTTGCAACAATTCTGCCATAAGAGATTGGCATCCTTTCTATACCATCCATAGTCTGCAGTTTATTTGTCATAATATTTTTTTCTTCAAGAGTACACCAACTGTTAGTACCTCTTTGAAGCGGCGAGGTAAAGCATTAATCAATAGAATTAATCGATTCCTAACTCGTACGATCGATTATAGATAATACCCCATCGGTTTAGAAACGATTCCCATTCAGTGCGCTGTCGAATAAAAATCGATCAACCTGACCAACACGCTCCCTAAAATTAGAAATTAAATATTTACTCGTTAATGAGATACAAATAGAGTTCAACTTTCGTAATCGTAGCGTTTTTCAACTGCACATTTTTTATTGGTAAACAAAATTAAGAATGTTGTCGGCAATCTCAAAGATCAGTTACTCTAATACTAAATGCGATTCGATACAGTTTAATTTTAGAACATTAGTAGTCTATTAACTGCAGAGTTAAGTTTGCACTATGTATGAGTGTTGGGTGGTATTGGGAAAGACATTCGACACCGAACTTAGTCCAGTTTAAAAGCTGAATAATCAAGTTAAAGAGACAGTATTGGTTTAGTTATATTTAATTTTAATATCGAATTTCATTAGTTTAAGTAAACTTTCTCCATTAGGATCTTACGGAAGATAAATACACCTACCTACCTAAAATATATCTAATTGTAAATGTTACGTCTAAATTCAATCATGAAAGGACACAATGTCGGTTTAAAATAATATATATAATATAATAATTATTTATTTTTATTATTCAGAGCCCACTGTGTCCCACTGCTGGGCAAAGGCCTCCCCCCTCTTTTTCCACTCGTCTCTGTTTAATGCTATATCTGGCCAGCCTGTCAAGAAGGAGTCCAAGTTATCCCGCCATCGCCGACGAGGTCTGCTGAATCCCCGGTTAGACTCGTGGGGCTCCCACTTCGTGGTTAACTTGGCCCACAAGTCATCCGGCATTCGGCAGACATGACCAGCCCAGTCCCATTTCAACTTGGCCGCTTTCCGAGCTACGTCTATTATTTGAGTCTTAGAGCGCAGCGTGGTGTTTCGGATATATAATTATATTTATAATATATAATAATATATGATTATTAGAAATTGCGAATAATGTAAACAAACAAATTTACCTAAATTTGCACTTTTTAATGTCAACCATGAAAACAGTTTATATAGTTGGTCAAGAAAATCTTGTCAGTAGGTAAAATGCGGCAGATTTAAAAAAAACTGGACAAGTGCGAGTAGGACTCGCCCACTGAGGATTTCGTACATTTTAGTATTTCTTGATATAGCGGAAACAGTAATACATCTGTGAAAATTTTAACTGTCTAGCTATCACGGTTCATGAGATACAAGCCTGGTGACAGACAGACGGACAGCGGAGTCTTAGCATTAGATTTTGCGCCTTTTTCTAGTGACAAGGTTTGCTTGACCAACTATATTATGTGTACTTAAATTTCTAGTTAAAATACACAGTTAATATTAATTATTAATATTTCAGTGAACACAACATTCATAAAAATATTAGGTTATAAGTCAAATGCTAACAAAATCTATCATATTTTGTTTACATTATTTGCCATTTCTATTGAACTCCACTTTAGTTAGTTTTAGGTAAAAAAACTTAGCTAAAGAGGGGCTTTAGCTAAGTTTTTCTGTTGTCAATCTGTGTGAGTGAAGTATTCGGGTAGACTTAGGTAGGGTTGCACCAAACCGTCTGTCACCATTTTAGCGTTAGCTAAATTTTATTGTATGGGAAGTTTCATAGTTCTCTGCTGGCTGACGTTGATCAGTCTGTTAATTATGGTTGGTGCAACTGGCCCTTATACATGAAATATGTAATATGACGTAATGACGTTTTTTAGGGTACCGTACCCAAAGGGTAAAAACGGGACCCTATTACTACTATGAGGGACTTCGCTGTCCGTCCGCCTGTCTGTCTGTCACCAGGCTGTATCGGCTATATCTCATGAACCGTGATAGCTAGACCGTCGAAATTTACACAGATGATGTATTTCTGTTGCCGCTATAACAACGAATACTAAAAACAGAATAAAATAAATATTTAAGTGGGGCTCCCACACCACAAACGTGATTTTTTTGCCGTTTTTTGCGTAATGGTACGGAACCCTTCGTGCGCGAGTCCGACTCGCACTTGGCCGGTTTATTACCTACAGGTATGTTACTTCTACACAGACCAGATAATTGAAACCTATAAGACTATTCAACAGTGCTTGTTGATATGCCTACTTGAATAAAGAATAATATTGTATCTTGAATCTTGATAATTTTTTAAACCATAAACTAAAAGCCACGTAGCCACTCAAAAACGCCCAGAGCCTTTTTCAACTTATTCCAAAGTTAAAAACCACGTTTCGATCCAGAATGACAACCGAGACCGGCGCGCGAGTTGATCCCAAACCGGTTGCCCTATCCCAACCCCTCAATCGACTATCAACCTTAACTTTTTACATTTAAAGTCGAAATTACACTGCTTCGAGTATGAATGCCTAACCTTCAAGTGAAATTAGACTGTGTAGTTATACAGTTAAAGTTGTTTTTTGAACGGATGCGCATGCGCATGGATGTTTATTTAGTAACGTATGCATGCACAAGTGGGTATCTGTCGGTTGTGCGTTTACTTTACTTGTCACGAAGCTGGGGTGGAAATTGTTAGGGTGAAGCTAGATGTTTGTATGCTAAATAATAATAAAAACAAGCCAAGTGTCTTGTACTCAAGCTCCAAAAGTTCTGTATCTACCATACTATTTTTTAATGTTTTTGGTATTAGTGAAGTGCCTCGATAACGCGGTGATCCCAATGTAATGTTGGTCGCTGTAATCCGGACGGTCTCGATGTGAACGCACTGCCATTGACAGTCACAAAATATTCAAATTTCTTCTCTGATTAAGAGTTACTTCGAAATGAAGTGAAGAAATGTACAATAGAAGAATATACAGTAGAACCCGCTAATAATGACATCGAAGGGAAGTGACAAACGCGTCATACTAAGCGGATAAAGCTAAAGCATAGTTGATTAACTTCTTATTTTTGTTAATGTTTCCAAATTAATCTCAAATTTCTTTGTGAGCGATGAGTTTTATTAACCTTGTACCAATAATCAACTTGTCACCGAGAATCAAAACTATAATAACTTAAACGCCACGCACACCCACGCACCAAACGTCCTCGAAGGGCAAGACGTGGGGACGGCCATGAAAACCAGTGAATGTGTCAGTAATGTCAGTATAACCACATAATTTCATGAAAATCTGTCACAAAGCGTAATACGTCATAATAAGCGGTTGGTCAGTATAAGCGGAGTCATTATAAACGTATTAACAAAGATAGATATGTATTAATATAAGAAAAAACATGCTAATTAAGTGTCCTATTGTATTTAGTAATATAAATACTGGCGGTTCATGTTGAGAATTAGGCGGAGTTACTTACGCATTTATAATTTAATATCAGAGGGATAGACAGTACAAGGGCAGTATCTGTTGAACTACGCAGTGGACTGCAGATAACAGTCTAAATAGCTTATCAGGATAGCCTATAAATAAAGGTCTAGAATCTAGATCTACGGCCGGAGTCGAAGCCCAAGCTTGTTACGCTAAGATAGGGTTGCTAAAGCATAAAAAGTGCCTTGGTAACATTATTATTATTTGTATGTCTTTTCATATGTCGGGAACATGAGGTGCCGGACTTTTGGGAGGCGTGCGTGAAGTCAACAGCGCAGAGACCATTATCTAATTAATCTAAAAGCAAGGGATATACGTGGGAATACCGTCCCCGAGCGCACAATATGATATGTTACATCCAAAGATGGTCCCCGCCAGGTGCAAAGACTATTGCATATATAGCCGGTCAAAGAACTTTGTCAGTAAAAAAGGCGCGAAATTCTAATTATCTATGGAACGATAAACCTTCGCGCCTACATTTTTTAAATTTGCCGCTCTTTTCCAATGACGGAAATGGCTTGACAGACTATATGTACGCAAGTTAGGTTGATGTTCAATAGTTAAACTTTCATGCGCTTTCATAACAATTATTTGCACTAATATTAACAGAGGCTTTATGGTTTTCTACTTATGACCAAATGCCTAGGTGTAAACCCCTAATATCTAGTCAAAATTTTTGCTAAGAAATTAGATGCTTGTAAAGCAAGGCAAAATATTTTCCAAAATCAAATAATTTGGAGATATCTGTACAAAATGCTTAGCTTTATTTTATTTGAATGAGGGTTATCGTGTTTTTGCTCACCAGTTGGCGCCTCTGTTTTTTTTTTTTTCTTATGGCATCTGTCCATTGGGACAATTTTGCCAGCATCAAGGTTGTGGTGGTTGTGTGGTTTTTTTGCTCACCAGTTGGCGCCTCTGTTGATGGTGGTCCAAAAGACTAAAGAACAGCTGTCAGTCATTGAAGTGACAAGTGACATTTCGAACTTTGCGAAGACCACCATCCACACTAGCGCCCCTAGCGGCGAATTCATACGCGTTAGCCCTCATTTACACACAATTTTATCAGCGAATGCTCTATAGCAGTTATACATACTACTATAGCATTAAAACAATCAATCAATTAAGGCATAACTTGAAGTTATAATAATTTTATATTCATAATAATTCGTTTTTTTAGCATTAGAATAATTATAAACAATCTTGACATGTTTTTTTATTGAAAAATGCTTTAAAAAAATAGTAACTAAAGTCTGTCAAGACCTTTCTGTCAGTAAAAAAAGCGGCAAATTTGAAAAATGTTAAGGGTTATTGTTGCATAGAAAATTTGAATTTCGCGCCTTTTTTTATTGACAAAGTTGTTTGACCGGCTATATTACTTATGAAACCAAAATAATATAAATATAGGAATATCCTTGCTATATAATGCTTACATATTTGCTGTAACTTATTTTTCAAGTGTTTTTCATTACAAAGACACGTTATTATTGCTTAACTACCCCTTTTTCTAATGTTAAAAAAGGAGGTATACAAATCTCTGTAAAATGTGGTCCCTTTCTTATAAACATAAACGTTTAAATGACGGATAGGGACAAACAGTTATGAAAAACGCCATAACAACATAACTGATTAAACCACGATTAAACAGCACCAAGATACTGGCAAGTCTGGCAACCCTAGCTCTTAGACACACAGCACCATAGACATAGATATACAACGTAGTTATAGACGCGCCACCGACCGACCGGAGGTTAGAGAAAGAATTTTCATGTAAAATTTGGTCAGCATAGGATTTTTTCTCACTCTTCACTTATAAATTTCGGTATTTCTCCATCGCCTCCTACATATGATGCCACCCGGTCGGTGATAAGGACAAAGCATAACACTATCTTCTCTTTCCTCTTATAGGAATCGCAATATAAGACTATCTTTCTCTATCAATGATTATCAGGCCCTTGCACAGCACAGCACAGATTGATTTGTGAATTTGTAAGCTTAAACAAGATAGGTCGCTAGTTAGTACATTAATGCAGGGTTTGTTAAACAGGATCTAAAGTTAAAGACAAGATACATTTTTAACCTGGGTTCCAGTAGCAAATTCCATATTATGTTTTTTTTAATTTGAAACCTTCTTATTCAATAAAAGAAAAAAAAAACAATTCGTACATACAATATAATGTACACAAAGTTATCGAACTTAAACTATCGTGAGACATATTTCAAAATATTTAGATAAGTACGGTTCCGTTTTACTCACTATTATTTTTAGTCGCTTTTACATACAACCGCCGCGGACACTCGTGCCTGAGGAAGGATTCCCAAAGAATCCGAAACATGTCGCCAAAAGCGACTAAAAATAATAGTGAGTAAAAACCCTTACTTTTGTTGACTATTTTATTTACACCTCTATATAAAGATATCTAAATCGGCGTAATATATACTTTCGCGAACTACACGGACGCATAAAACTCACACAATTTATGCAATTAACCATTTTCGTAATATTCTCAAACAATGGCCACACTTTCGCATGAGAACGAAACGCTTCTCAGACCATACTTCTGCAAACTTAGCTGTGCTGGCCGTGATGGCGCTGGCGTCTAACGGTGCACGCGAAATCACTAGCAGCAGCGGCGTTAGTTCTAGTTTTGGCCACCAGCATTAACAAAATTGTCAAGCAAAAGCTCTTACAACTTTTAAATGCACTTGTGGAAGACTTTATTGCCTATTAATTAGGGTTTAATTTTACATGATCTAGCATGTCGTACGCAGTGTTACAATGTAACGTAATAAACTTCAGAACAATATTTTTTGCATAACGCCCGCATGTGCACGACCTAAAGAAAACCGAAAAAACAAGTTTGTGGCGCAGCGTATTCACTGAATAGTAAATTAATTTTTATGATATATATTATTTATTTTAATTAAAATTGTAAGTAAATTGTACGGCCGGGGCACAGGCATAAAACGAGTCATTACAAATTTTCAAGCCGACAAGGCAGTAAAATAATTGTTTATATCTCATGAGAGTAAAGAATAATTTCATCAACTCGAGTTTTTGCCATTCCAGTAAGTAACCAATTAGACATTTTTCGAATGTTTATTGCAAATAAATTCAGCAGTGGTAGTCATTTAGCTAATACGCACAAATATGTCCAGGCACAATTGGAACACATCGCCTTTTACGAAGTTAGAACCAAGTTAGCCATTTTCGTCAGACCCCCAGACCTAGTCAAGTTGTTATGTGTTTAGCCTTTTTGGGAAGTCGAGGTACCTAATACGTTAAGAGCAGGGCTACGTAATAAAAGCGCGAAACTTATAAAAATCTTATGGAGATAAATTACCTAGCATCGAATTTATTTTCATTAACTTAGTTCTAATCCCAATAAGGTCTAGTTTACCCTCTGGGTTGGAAGGTCAGATGGCAGTCGCTTTCGTAAAAACTAGTGCCTACGCCAATTCTCGGGATTAGTTGCAAAGCGGACCCCAGGCTCTCATGAGCCGTGGCAAAATGCCGCGATAACGCGAGGAAGATGATGAACTTAGTTACTGGTAAAACCTGACAATTGCGAGTCAGACTCGCCCACCGAGGGTTCCGTACTTTTTGTTATAGCGGCAACAGAAATACATCATCTGTGAAAATTTCAACTGTCTAACTATCACGGTTCATGAGATACAGCCTGGTGAAGTGGTGACAGACAGACAGACGGACAGTGGAGTCTTAGTAATAGGGTCCCGTTTTTACTCTTTGGGTACGAAACCCTAAAAATTAATATTACCTTAATTTTTATGATTTAGATAACAATGAAATATACGCGTAAGGTATCTATTTTTACAGAATAGGGATGTGACAAGATTGGGTTGGTTATTGAAAAGTTGTACCAAAAAATATAGGTACCGGTTATGAAAAAAAAACAAACAATTAAATATAATTGAAATCGATTGATAAAAAAAAACAACTAAAATTGAATAAGTTATTTGTATCATTAACCCTTAACGGTCTCGATTCAAAAAAATCCACAAATTAAGCCTTAACTATTTCATTGTCCTAAAAATTTTACGTAAAAAAATACAATAAGTGACGTTATAGGGTGGCCATTTTTAGGGTTCCATTTCCATACCCAAAGGGTAAAAACGCGACCCTATTACTAAGACTCCTCTGTCCATCTGTCTATCTGTCTGTCACCAGGCTGTATCTCATGAACCGTGATAGCTAGAGAGTAGACAGTTGAAATTTTCACAGATGATGTATTTCTGTTGCAGCTATAACAACAAATACTAAAAAGTACGGAACCCTCGGTGGGCGAGTCCGACTCGTACTTGTCCGGTTTTGCCCTATAGTACAGATTGCACCCTATTAAGGGATACAATTTCATAACAATTACATGTATACATAACACACCTATCTAACCGAATAGAATGATAGGACGTAACGCGTATTACGCGTACTGCAGGACGCTCAGGCGGTACCTATTAGGTACTACCTAACTACCTACTCGTAAACTAGTAATGTGTCGTATGTAGTAATGTTATGAATAAGACACTGATGAAATTAGGATTTTACATTGCAATTTGACATTTTTTTTCTACCATTAGCCTACTTATTATTATACGACATCAATAAATTGAAATAATAACTATTAATAATAAACTGACAAATCAATTCAATTAATCATTTACCAATATAATTATTTTTGACGATATATTCTTAGATTTAGTTTTAAGATTTGCGGTCATTTATTTTATTTTTATTTTAATTGATTACTAATAAGTAAATGTAAATAGCCTAGAATAATATTACTATTGTGTGCCCTTACAGGGTGTCATGATCTGACTTTATATTATGTAACACCTATTATGTACATGACAATACAATAAATAAATAAATGATAAACTATACAAATAAGACAAACTCTTGTAATTT
Organism: Cydia strobilella; assembly: GCF_947568885.1. NCBI lineage: Eukaryota > Metazoa > Arthropoda > Insecta > Lepidoptera > Tortricidae > Cydia > Cydia strobilella. The sequence continues at coordinate 56,296,947 of NC_086068.1, forward strand.
GTTTTGTTTTAATTGTTTTATTCGTGAAAATCTCCTGCGGGCTTACAGGTGACCCCAAAACGCTCACATGACTCGTTTGATGGATATTAGCGATCCGCTTTACGTTTTACTATGGATAGAGTAAATCGCAATTTAACATCCAATAAAGGAAAATAGGTAGGTTTTAGGTACGAGAATATCACGGATTTATATATAAAAGCCCGATGATACTGCTACTTTTTTTACTAATCCTCATCACCGAGCAACAGGTGATGATAGGAAACTAGAGAAAACGATCCGAAACAGAGAATCAAACAAATGGACTGTGTCTAACTCAAACTAGTTCCAATATTGACATAATTGTATTGGCTTTATTGCCTAATGATATCATTGGTCCCTTAATCAATACGAGATGCGATCCTCTAGTTTGACTTCTCTTTCGGTAACGTTTCTTTTTGCAATACATATATGTACCTTCGTAAGGTATACCTATACCTATGTACTATGTAAGATATTCTTTTACTCTTGACAGTGATAGTGTTAGGTGACAGTATCCATTGAAAATTCACCTTAGCACTGTTCAAATATGCAAACACTTCTGAGCACCGGGGATAGTATCAATGTACCAACACTTCTCAGAACACGGCGCCTCAACACACTAAAAGCATAACACTGGTCATTTGTCGCCACTACACGCCAATTTAAAATCTACGGCGAAAGCTATAAGGGTCATAACTCCATGAGATTTCTGAACCAATACACTGACCACTTGTATTGTCGCCATCAGATATATCGAAGCGGCCGATGTGATCAAAATATCTGAACACGCACTCTAGCGCCTTGACAATAGAGGCGTGTTCAGATATTCGTGAGCACCTTGGCCGCTCCGATATATCCGATGGCGACTGTATCAGAGTTCATGCAAATTCGACACCTAAACTTTTAAGGATAGGGGTGCTAATTCCGTGCATTGGATTAAGTATTACTCATGTTTTAGTTAAGATTTATACGCGACGCTGCAGTCAATTGAAGAGACAATTGGACATTAATTCCGCTTATAAAAGTGGAGCGGCCATGTTTATTAAACATCGTGACATCTGCAATTCGAGTACGATCAATTTAATCGATTAAATTGCTTAAATAGCGTAACAAACTTGTAATGCCCGATGTCAACGAACGGCAAACGCTAATAAATGCTTAACAGTTTTGGGTACGTTCCGATAACTTAATGGTACAATTAGGATACTGACAATTTGACCAATGGTAATTGCAAGAGCAGTGTAGCAGGCAAACGTAGCGAGATGATAAGCAGACATGCGTATGCAGGCAGGTATTCGATGTTAATTAGAACTGTACTTATAGTATCTGTATGTGATATGAATTGTAATTAATTGTTGGTAGAAAAAGGCCTTATAAACAACAGACTAGATTTACTAGATACTTGTTCGAAAGGTTTAACTGACTAACATGAAATAAATGTGTCATTTATTCTCTGGTTACGTAAATTAGGTAGAAATACTTTTAGAACAGTTTCTGACAGTTTATCAAATAAAATTATAATCAGGCAGATACTATAGAAAAACACGAAACGGCCGCTGTCATGTTCATTTCCTTTATTTCTAGATTGAGACTGTTCTAGAAATTATTTCAGTTGTTAATCGCTGATGCCAGAGAAAAAAACAATCGCCAGTGCAATTTTTTCTGGACAGACTATTCTGTCACTAAAAAGGCGGCAAATTCAAAACTATGAACCTGGAATCATTTTCAATTTTGCATCTGACGTCATTTTCAAATTTGCGCTTTTTTCTAGTGACAGCAAAGGTTAGCCAGATCAGGTGTATATCAGACCCGGTGCAAGTCTGTGTCAACAAACAACACGTCAAACTAAATAGGTACATGACAACGGCAGACTTTGCCACTGGCTCGGATAAACTTGCAGTACTTACCGGATTACTTAATATTCCGTCGTGGAGATCATAAAATTACAATTTCAAATGCTTCTGAAACAGAGTAGGAACACAGAAATTTCGAAACTACACCCAATATAAATTGTAAGTCGCAACTTTCCCTTAAAACACACGAAATGTGTTGTTTGATCAATATTTAAGTCGTCTGCCAAGGCTCTGAGGAGTGAATACCAACTAGATGGGCTTTGTTATAATTTGTATGCGACTAGTTGGTCGATGTCGTGGTTACTATGTGAGGAATTAAGCTGTGTTTTTGGTCTAAAATTAGGTAGTTCGGGCTTTCCATTAATTGTTCAGCTTTTACAAGCATATAAGTAAACGACGAAACTACGTTTATTTGACATTGTTCTGACTCAATTCACGACATCTCATTAAAATTTGCACCTAACCCTAAAACCTAGCAGAGGTATGTATTAAAATAACTGTTATAATAACCATGTAAAGATTGAATGAAGTTGCATTGATAGATATTACGTTATTAATTTGACTGTAAACCTAATGTAGACCGTTCCCACGCTATTTAACGTCTACCCACCACTCGCCTGGCCAGCACCAACAATCATTAACTAATTTAGTAAACAACAACAATGTACACAACACAATAAAATAGTTCATTAAAATGAGACCAGCGTCTATCGTGGTTAAACCGACGACACACACTGAGCACACAAAGTAATAAACATAACAAGCGTTTATGAGAATTATTTAAAAAAAACGGCAATATTATTGAATATTTTCGTTACATTTCAAGAAAGGCTTGTTACGTGTATGTACCATAAAAATCGGTACATTTAAACGGAAATCACTATTGTATAATGTAACAATGAAATGAATGAAGTCGCTCAGTAACATACATTGCGAGTGCGGTATTTATATTTTAAATCCATCAGGTTTTTAACAAATTTTTCAGCACTACAACAACTAAGCACTAATCACCTTCAATGGATTTAAAATATGAAATGGCATGAGAATAAACGATGATAAAAGTCGCAGAGCTTTGTCGAGTAACTTATGTACCAAAAAGCATATTAACACAAGATACGGTAACGGTACTTAGTACCGATTAGGTAACAATTGTAATCGGTTAACATATTGTTATGCCTTTCCCAGCCCTATTAACTGCCTAGGTCTGAAAGCTCGAAACTAGTGCTAGCTGCTAGCATCAAATGGCGATTATGTACCTAGCGTTATAAAAACGCTATGCCAGTTCACTCTAGTTTTTAGATACTCGTTCCTCAAGTCAGACTGTGAGAACCAAATCATTATCCGACCGGTTTAGTGGGCCGAGAGCGCACCTAGGCGCGCAAGAGCTTTGGCGACTACCCGCCTTGGCCGCGCTTTCAAAAGCTCTTAAAACTTTTGTAAACTAACTAAAACTTAATTTAACCACTCACCTTCGGCCTCCTGTATGCTCAACGCTCCCAGAAGGAAGCACAGCACCAGAAATTGAATCCCATAATCCGGTATAAAGTTTCTGGACCACATCTTGTAACACAACATTACACATGGACCACTCACATTTGTTTCAATACGGTCAACACCACTGTAATCACTCACGGTATGAGAAACAGGCACTTCATTTTGTTTTTAGATAGTTTTGGGACTGTTATTTACAAGTATAGGACATTTTAGCGGTAAAAAACGGGTCCGGTATATACGTCCGTCCAACCGACTCGTGCGCAGCCGCGTCCCGCTCGCGTCTGACGGCGCTTTGTTCACAGACACACACCGTACGGTAATCAAAATGGCGGCCGCTGCGCCTGTGTGCGTGCCGCAGCTTGCACCCCGTAAACTTCGTTAACTCGACTTTTAAAACTTACAACAACTATTTATTTCTAGACTAAGTTAGTGTAAATTAATAATTTAAGTTATAATTTTGATGCGTTCGCGTCTTAAAGGCGTGAGAACTGAGGCACGCACACATGTAAAGATACGCGAAGGAATGTTGATTCAATGGTGAAATCAAGCCTACGGGGAGCTTTGGAACTTTACGATGCGCCCCTCGTCGCACAGATGGCGCTTTTTACACGTAGGGGTGTTTTTTATAGCAGGCATAATGCACTACACACATGGTCGTTTTAAATTCGATTGTTGTTTAATCGATAAGTTCGTTTTTAGTATGAATGCTTGCAGGTCTGAGCGATGGCGATGTGCTATCAGAAGCACCCGTTTGAAATAGAGACGGAAGATCGGCTGACGACAATAAATACTAAAATATTTGAAATAAAAAAGAAGATACAACTTTCAGGTAACTTCATAATAAGTACTAGGGGTGAGTATTACCTACTCGTGATAAAAGCAGAAGGGTCATTGCCATTGGGTCTTTCATTCACACTTATCGGCCGATTTTTATTTTGCTGTAGTTTTTTATATCGTTATTTTATTTTGACAAAATTTGATGAGTGAAGAGCTCAAAACCCGATTTGACACAAAAATGTAGGTTACCTACGAAATGTTTCATTGAGTTGCGAAAATTTGCCGAAGTTTTCGTAACTAAGAGGATGATTTTGTAAAACATACCTTACAATTTACAATTAAATTGCGCTTGTAAGTTCGGCCTTTTCGTTTTTTTTGTATTGTTATTATTTTAGAAACCCTTATAGTTTCGCCATGTCCATCTATCTGTCCGTCTGTCCGTCCGCAGCTTTTCTCCGTGTTCGTTATTGCTAGAAAGCTGAAATTTGGCATTGGATATACAAATCAGTTACGCCAATAAAGTCGTAAAATAAAAACAAAATAAAATTTTTAGGGTAGCTCCTCTACGAAAAATGGGGATTTTTTTTTTCGCTTCAACCCTATAGTGTAGTGTAGGTTTTTCAAAACGGATATGGGTATTTAAGAACTTAACATCTTCCAGAGGGCCAAAGAAAGTCCCACTACGAAGAGAACGAGTCTGAAAAACAGCAGAACGTCGATCTGATCGAGACCCTCAAGAAAGAGATTAAGCTCCGACTCCAGGTAGTGCTGTTAAACATATTTAGTTTTTATCTTTTATGTCAAAATTTGACTAAACAAAACCTCCGTAAGCAACATTTAATTTGACTATACAACGTTACAACCAATTTGATTCCTAGGCCACTATAGAACCTTGTCGCTTTAACTACCATTAGATACAGTCGCCATCTGATATATCGTAGCGGACGAGGTGGGCAAAAGTATCTGAACACGCGCTCTAGCACCTTGACAATAGAGGCGTGTTCAGATATTTGTGAGCACCTCGGCCGCTCCGATATATCTGATGGCAAATGTACATGACATACATACTTACGTCACTCAATAGTAAACTGTCGGAGAAGATAACCAAATTGATTCATTATGAAATAGTTCTAGTGGCCTAGGACTAAGAATCTAATTGCTATTGTAATTTGCTTGTAGCGACACTATCTCAGGGCAAAATAGAATCTTGTCAGACGTTAAATAAAGAAAACAAATGTTCCGAACCCATGTTTTTTTATTAAATCAAAGTTCTCTAAAAGGACTCAAGTTTCTACAAAAGACTCGGGTCTAACAAGTTGATTAAAACCAAAGATAGATATAACTTCTTAATAGATGGATACAGTCTAAGAAAAAAACGTGCCTCGAAAATCAAGAAAATTTGATTCTCGTTCAGAGGGCGCTACTAGCTTTGGCCTACTGTCGTATAGATGGCGTTGACGGTATCGTTTGTTATTTAACAATTTTAACGCATATCAGTGAAAGAACATGGGTCAAAATCATAAAAATAATTAATGTAAATAAAAAAAAACATTTATCCATATTTAAATACATTTTATCGCATTTTTATAAATCTTCATTTTTAGTTTTAAAGTGTGTCGATAGATGGCAGTGAATTTTCTGTGGTTACAAAATTTACTATGACAGTACCGCTCTAGTATAAGTTACTCTATGTTAAAACTCAAGTTTCGACACAATTATAAGAACCACATTTAGAATAGGGTCTATTGCGAATTTATTTTGTTACCTTTATTTACCGACGTTTTGACACAGGTTTCACTGGTCGTGGTCGCGGCCAACTGACGTCCCAGCAAAATGTCAAAACAGAGATTTGTGTGACTACCCAACGAAAAGTGCTTGAAATAGTTTGGGGTAGACATCACATTTTTAAACCATCCACTACACTATGTTAATATGTTTTCAAAACGCGAAAGTTTTAAATGTTAATTATAAGAGTGAAAAACTTAGTCGAGTCTTAAAGCAGACTACACATTACACAGACATCGCATTATGAAGCGTTTGTTTACACCAATTTAACCTATAACAGCCCTAGGACGCCTCTAGAACTTACTTTTTGAAATATTTTTAATATACCCGGGTGCTGATCAAAAAAGCGCTGGTTGCCTGTGGCCTAGCGGTAAGAGCGTGCGACTTTCAATCCGGAGGTCGCGGGTTCAAACCCCTGCTCGTACCAATGAGATTTTCTGAACCTAAATATTATATTTACCAGTCGCTTTTCGGTAAAGGAAAACATCGTGAGGAAACCGGACTAATCCTGATAAAGCCTAAATCGTTGAAAGGTCAGATGGCAGTCGCTTTCGTAAAATTCTTCGTCAATTCTTGGGATTCGTTGTCAAGCGGACCCGAGGCTCCCATGAGCCGTGACAAAATGCCGGCACGCGAGGAAGATGATACCCGAGTGCTGATCGTAATAGTAATAGGATAAACCTGAAATAAGCGGTCGCGCTCCCATAGTAAAAATAAACTGATTTAAACTTTCACGATTTTTACTCATTATTATTCACAACGACGGGACTTAATCGCGTAAAATAAGTTTTAAATTTACCTCCGACGTTTCGAGGCCGGCGTTGTCCCCGTGGTCTCGGAGAAGACTGGCTAAAGTTTGACATCAATATAGTTGATAGTTGGCCTAGAAGATGTTGATGTCAACTTTAGCCAGTCTTCTCCGAGACCACGGGGACAACGCCGTCCTCGACACGTCGGAGGTAAATTTAAAACTTATTTTACGCGATTAAGTCCCGTCGAAGATTGTCGTGTTTCGGAGGTTCCGGGGCAAACTGCCGAATCCGACACAAGAGCAGCCGATTCAACGGAGCCACGCGGTTTTGTCGGATAAATATAGTTTGTAAGGTATTTGTAATATGGGCCTTGTTGCCTGAGTAGTGACTTCGATTGTCTTATGTATCTGTCTATAGTTAATCTGGTCTGTTAGGTTTATGTCTTTAGTCTTAACCATAGAGTAAGTTATACTAGAGCGGTACTGTCATAGTAAATTTTGTAACCCCAGTAAATTCACTGCCATCTGTCGACTCACTTTAAAACTAAAAATGAAGATTTATAAAAATACGATAAAATGTATTTAAATATGGATAAATGATATTTTATTTGCATTAATTATTTTTATGATTTTGACCCATGTTCTTTCACTGATATGCGTTAAAATTGTTAAATAACAAACGAAACCGTCAACGCCATCTATACGATAGTAGGCCAAAGCTAGTAGCGCCCTCTGAACGAGAATCAAATTTTCTTTATTTTCGAGGCACGTTTTTTCCTTAGACTGTATCCATCTATTACGGAGTTATATCTATCTTTGGTCTTAACCAACACTATAAATTACAGGAGTTGTCAGCAGCGAGGGCCGTGGTGGGGGCGGACGAGGGTCAAGTCAAGAATTACCTTAGCGAGGTCTGCCCCATAGCCAACAAGACCTCCGACCAGGTAGGAGGTAGGAGTGTCTCTCAGATGGGGCGAAAAGAAGGCCAGGAAATTAGAAGGAAGCAAAAGATATGCAACGGAAAATATGGCCGTCACGCGGGTTTTTGGCTTATATCTCCATAATTGAAAATATATTTATGTGTAAAAAATCAGGTGTTGTATGGGAATGGGAGCCCCACTTAAATATTTATTTTATTCTGTTTTTAGTATCACAATCACAAATAATCGTAAATAACGATATTTAGGTAATAATAGTACAATGTTTTAATATTTACAATTGTTTCAGTCAATAGAACATGCATTTGAAAAAAAAAACTCATTGAAGTGGGTTCAATAATAATAACAAAATCTATTCTAGTCGAATAAAAGCTAGAAGAAAAACACCTCTTCATAATATCAATGTCAATGATGTCACAGAATGAATAATATAAAAGTTCCGAATTCCATTCCTTACTCGTTGCTTTTCTTATTTTTTCTCAACTGTATTAAAAAACGTCGTTCGATACACGTGCGGAAATGTCATTCTTAGTCATCAAGTCATCAAGTAATGACATACTTTCCGCACTAGCATTGAAATGTACTATTAAACATGTTTTCGTGTTTTTTTTTCTATCTAGCCAACTTGGCCATTGCAAATATGTAATTTATTTGATTGATTAAAATTGGTAAAATTCAACATATAAGCTACAATTTTGCTTTAGCCCCCTCTGAAGAGTAAGTATCATTCGTGAACCTGTTGTCGTTTTTCTCCTAAATGGATAGATGGCGTTAAGGATGCTTGTTTCACGTTTATGTCTGAACTGAATCACTTAACCCCTCGTACGCTGCCTGTCATATTTGATCATTAAAAAGTAACATTTAAAACAATAGATTATTATTCCCGCGCACGGATCCGTGTCTAAGCATACGAGGGTTAAGTACGGTCACGTCTAAAAATATCGTTACGAAAAAAAGAGCCAAAAATATGTATACACGACCTTATTGCCCATATATTAAGGTAGCGTATACATATTTTTGGCATTTTGTCCGAATCGATATTTTCAGACATGCCCGTACCTAACTTTTATATGATTTTCACTGTTCCAGATCATAAACAACCTAGACCTCAAGGTCATAGAGCAGCGGAAGATCCTCGACCTTCTAAAGTACGAGAAAAGAAGCAAGAAGATAAAGCTCAGAGACTTGGAGAAGGAATACGAGAGGCTTCTGATAGCGACCACCAGGCGGGTAGTTAAAACTAAGGGGAGTCCCACAAGGAAGGTATCTAGGACCGTTGTTTTAAATAGTCAATATATATGCGCCTTTGAAGATCTGTCTGATCTAGTTGGTAATGACCCTGCCTATGAAGCTGATGGTTCAAGAAGTTAGCTTAGAGACTTGGAGAAGGAATACGAGAGGCTTCTAATAGCGACCACCAGGCGGGTCGTTTAAACTAAGGGGAGTCCCGAAAGGAAAGTATCTAGGACCGTGGTTTTAAATAGATAGTCAATATATAAACGCCGTTGCCGACCTGTCTGGCCTAGTCGGTAGGTAGGGTAGGCATATAGTGACCCTGCCTATGAAGCCGATGGTTCAAGAAGTTGTAGCTCATACACTTGGAGAAGGAATACGAGAGGCTTCTGATAGCGACCACCAGGCGGGTCATTAAAACTAAGGAGAGTCCCACAAGGAAAGTATCTAGGACCGTGGTTTAAATAGCTAATAAATAAACATGGTTATCCGACAGCTGGATAGATAACGCAATTTAGAGAGGGCAATAGAACAAATGATGTACGAGTATTACTAGATATTCTCGCAAAGGCAAAAAATTATAAATGGTAGAAGAGGATGGAAAATGGTAAAAGTCAAAGAAAAAAAAGCCATAAGTAAGCCAGGATTAGGTACATAGAAATAATTGACAGCAGTTATAAAGTTTTACAACACGTTTTTCTATAAAAAAATATCAAAAATGTACCGTTTCATGTGGGAAATATAATAGTCAACTTATTTTACTAATATAAGGTGTTGAGCATGCCTATAAGAGTCCAGTAGCAAAATTAGGGTTTAAAATGCCTTTGTTTAAATATGTCCAAGTTTTTTAAATTAAATAGACAGATTTCATTTTATTTTTTTATTAACTACTGCTAACTGTCATCTTTCAGCATGCCTCACATTTGGAGAACGAGATACACAAAGTCCTCATTCAGTGGACCGAAGCAGAATTGGTTAAGAAGAAATATCATTCCATTAAGTAAGTCTACACATAAGGTTAATAATCCAATCAAAAACATAAATATGAAACGAAAGCCAAGTTCAATATTGAGAACCTCTCCGCCGAAACATGCCGAAAGAATTGAGATCTATATGGGTGTAAAGTTTCAGTTCACATGGAATGAAGGTAATTCAAGGTCAGGATTTGGCTTGGCTAGTTTAACAATAGTAAATATGGCAGTGTAACAATGATGCAAACACCAAAAAAAAAACACACGATTCAGAAATACGGAGGCCTTTCTATCTTACCCCTTTCTTTATCTTGTCCCACCTTACCATAATTTTCAGGCAAGCGCTCATCGATGATTCGGTCAAGTTCGACAGCTCCCTGACCAGGATTGAGGATCTACTTGAGAAACAGAAAGAGGAAATAGCCAAGTTGGAGGTACCTAAGTTCAGTTCAAGAGTTATTGAGTACCTAATTACTGATATTGTACACCTTATAAATCTTATAATACAAAGTCGCCGTCAAATTTTTTTTTCTTCCACTTTTTAGGGTTCCGTACCCATAGGGTAAAAACGGGACCCTATTACTAAGACTCCGCTGTCCGTCTGTCACCAGGCTGTATCTCGTGATCTGTGATAGCTAGACAGCTGAAATTTTCACAGATGATGTATTTCGGTTGCCGCTATTGATTATTTATTTTCCAAATATGCAAGTTTACAGTTCCAAACCAAAGCACTTACATACTACAATAAATCATATTATTAAATTACATTATATTTTTATATTACATTATATTAATTTACATTGCTATAACAACAAATACTAAAAACAGAATAAAATACAGATTTAAGTGGGGCTCACATACAACAAACGGGCGGGGTCAGTACTTGGATGGGTGACCGTTTTTATAGTTAATGGTACGGAACCCTTCGTGTGTGAGTCCGACTCGCACTTGGCCGGTTTTTGTTAATCAGAACCCTTAAACGGATCCCCACTATTTTTGTTACACCTTGTAGGTACAAGAAGGCATTTCGTTAAGTGTTTTACCTTATACTCCCTGTAAATGATGAACTTGGGTCCTAGTTCGTCCGTGAGGAAGCAGCACTGATGCGCGTGCGCGCGACGGGCGCGACGGCAGCCGAGGCGGCGCACGCGCAGGACGCCGAGCACGCGCGCGCCGCTGAGCGCGAGTATTTCGCGCAGCGCTTTGCGGAGCGCCGGCTAGAGCTAGAGAAGCTGGAGAAGAGGATATTCCCTCCACAAGGTACATGGATAACTGTTACTTCAATCTTTATTACCTACCTATTACCTACATACCTATACATACATATACTCGTATACATACATACATACCTCAAATGACGAAATCTGCTATACCAATATTCGCTATGTCCGGCCATGATAATGGTCGCAGAGTATATCATGTTGTCCCTCCCTAACGCATAAGATATTTTTTTTTACTTAGGTATACTGCTCGGAGCAGTCGCAAGAGTAAACAATCAAGAGCCGCCACTGCCCGGTAGCATGGGAGGCGTTATTCCCTCACTTTTTTATTTGTCACTAGCGACCCGCCCCATACATATAAACCTTCCTCTTGAATCACTATATCTATTAAAAATTCGTTAACCGCATTAAAATTCGTTGCGTAGTTTTAAAGATCTAAGCATACATAGGGACAGACATCCATCCAGACAGCAGGAAGCGACTTTATTTTATACTATGTAGTGATAGTGATTTGTAAATGCTTGCAGTCCGAGCGCTGGCGAGGCAAGATTCGACCAGGTCCACGGACAACGCTGCATTGACTGAAGAAGCAACGGCCACGGCGCAAATGGAGGACGTATTCCAGAGGCTCATGAAACTCACAGGTAGTTTTACCTTCTGAATGGTTTCAGTACGAACGCTGGTGCAAGAGTCCACCAGGTCCATGTCTTCTGAAACTCACAGGTACTAACAGCAAAACTCTTTAATTGAGTGGACCTTATGGCTTCTCAAGGTACTTGAATTGTCAGGTAACAGTGGAGAACAGTGTTACGGACATTGACATCGATTGGGCCGAGGCTGATCACCGCTAGTTAACAATGTAGACGATGGTATGTGTACATGAGTATCTTATTCGTCGCTAGTAGATTCAACCAACCAACGGTAGATTAGTATATGACTGGCTGAAACGAAAGGAGTCTGCTCGTCACAATATCAAAAAGCACCCGGCAAAAGGGCTTTATGAATCTTTTGATTATATTGATAACTTTGTGATGTAGTTATAATATAACATAGGTACGTACTGTGGCATCAACTTGATATCTGTCTAACAAATAATAAAATTATACCCTAAAGTGCGTCTGCCATTATCGTTCGACTAATAATGTTATTATCCCAGGTGTAACCGACGCTGAAGAAGTATTCGATCGTTTCCGAGCGCAGCGGGAAACCTGTAAACGTCTCAACTACCTGCAAGCCACTATCGAAGAGGAGAAACTCCAACTTGAGAGCACTCAGACCAACCTGCTGGCTGAGCTAGAAGCCTTCAAATTTGCCTCCGTCAAGGATAAAGATGAGTAAGTGTTCGTTGTTAGATGGAACAAACCCATAGACATGATAGTTGGTATGATAGCAGCCGAGTGCGGCTAAAAATGACACTTATAGGTCGACGATCTGGCAGCTCCAAGCCAAGTGTCATGGTAGAAACGAGATAAAGAGAGAAATAAGCACAAAAAACAGGGAAGAGAACGCACAACACAGAGCGCGCTGGCTCCAAATCTTGTCACTATCGGATCGCTAAGCTGGTGGAGTAAGCAATGTAAGTAAGTGTTGGATCATTTCCGAGCACACCGGGGACATCTTAAATTCTCAACTATCTGCAAGCCACCATATAAGAGAAGCTGCAGCTGGAGGGCACTTAGACTAACCTGCTGGCTGAGCTGGACGCTTTCAAGTTTGCGTCCGTGAAGTATAATCTTAGGGCATATTTGGAGAATCAAGAACAGCAGTAGCTAGAAAGTTCGGTGTCTGCGAAATCATCAGAGATCTCATGTCACCAAGACCTCACTGGCCTGAGAACTTCGAGACGACAGCAGTTGTGGTAGTTAAAAGGATTAGTAAAAATTGAGCTCGAACGATGACAAGTGTACTTTGTTAGATTTTGGAGCCAACCTAAGTTTCAAGATCAGTTAAACCATTAGCTAGAAGAAATTAGTCTCTAAGCCTGTCTCAAGGAGAAATCTAGTTAGCAGGACTGTCTTCTATCCATTCTATCTTACCTTTCGTGTCTGTAAGGGTTACTTACTGTAATCAGTCGTCCCGTCGTGACGTCGCATAGAGCGAAAAAAATTGTTGTATTCAATGCAAACAATTACTGAAACATTTCAGAATCCATCAACAAACACAGACGAATGGTTAATACATTATGATGTAATGAGTTTGGCAACTGCCAAAGATTTGCAGAGATGGCGCCATAGTACTATTAGTTATTCTATGATGGCGCCATCATAGCTTGCCCCTTTTTAGGGTTCCGTACCCAAAGGGTAAAAACGGGACCCTATTACTAAGATTCCGCTGTCCGTCTGTCAGTCTGTCTGTCACCAGGCTGTATCTCATGAACTGTGATACCTAGACAGTTGAAATTTTCACAGATGAAGTATTTCTGTTGCCGCTATAACAACAAATACTATAAATACTTAATAATATAAATACTTAAATGGGGCTCCCATACAACAAACGTGATTTTTTTGCTGTTTTTTCCGTAATGGTACGGAACCCTTCGTGCGCGAGTCCGACTTGCACTTGGCCGGTTTTTATATGAGATTTGGCTTAAAGGGCTGTCATCCAGGGCAAAAAAACAAAAATTTGACACAATTCTAGGGATTGACAGGGCAAGCTATGCTGGCGCCATCTGCTAATTGTCCCCTATATGAACAGCCAAGGGCATAAATATATATACATCCCCAAAGTTTCAAAAATATGTGCACTCTCTTACACCTTAGACAATAAAGTCGTGGTCAGTCATTTGTCTGGATCGATATTTTGCCTTCGACTGTACCTAATCATATTTTTAGAACGCAAGACCAGATAACCGCTCTAAAGGAAGAAATAAAGGCTGAAGATGAAACCTACTCTGGTTTGGAAAGCGAGCTGCAAGACCTGGACAACATGCTGCTCGAGATCAAGAGATTGCTGTACGAATTGTGCAAGTTATTAGATGTGAGTTATTATCTACTAGAGACCCGCCCCGGCTTCGCACGGATAGTTCAACTAATTTACACAAAACCTTTACAAATTATACATATAAAACTTCCTCTTGAATTACTGTATCTATTAAAGAAAACCGCATCAAAATCCGTTGCCTACTTTTATGCTTATTTTTTTACATTGGGCTGCACCAAGTTACTGCTAACTAAGGAGACTAGCTACTTCTTCTTCCTAGGGTTTGTCCCGGCTGATTGTCACGGTCACGGCTCATGGGAGCCTGGGGTCCGCTTAGCTTAGCAACTAATTTCAAGAATTGGCGTAGGCACAGGTTTTCTAAAATAATTTTTCTCTAAATTGGAACTGTGTCCTCATGTCGATTGGGTTTGAAAACGTTTAGGTCGAGTAGCGAATTTTGTGTTTTTTTTGTTATTTATTGCGTTTTTTTCTTAGCATTGCATTTGCATTTTATGCGGGTTTGAACCCACGATATTTGACCAGCACACACATATGAAAGGTTTAACCAACCTTAGATTTACAGGCCTTATTAGACCCTCAAACTCTTGACTCGAATCTTTTTAGGGTTTCGTACCCAGAGGGTAACGGGACCCTATTACTAAGACTCCGCTTCCTGTCTGTCCGTCTGTCACCAGGCTGTATCTCATTAACCGTGATAGCTAGACAGTTGAAATTTTCACAGCCGCTATAACAGCAAATACTAAAAACAGAATAAAATAAATATTTGTGGGGCTCCTATACAACAAACGTGACTTTTTTGTAGTTTTTTATTACGCAAACCTTTGCGCGCGAGTCCAACTCGCACCTGGGCGGTTTTTTTTGTAGTACGTTTACCTACGATTTACCTTGCAGGTGATACCCGACCCACCAGTCCCCGAATGGACAGCAGAAGCACGCGACGTGCACGCGCTGCTGGGCGTGCTGCGCGCGCGCTTCGAGCACGCCGGCGCGCGCGCTGAGAACGTGCGCGCGCGGCGCGATATCAGCACCATGGCTATGCCTTCTAATGTAAACATTTCGACATGTTTTATTTATATGTGTACTTTAATTGATAGAATGTACGAGTATATCGTTATGGAGTCAGACAAATGTAACAATAGTCATTTTAACATCTGTGTTTGGTAGAAAGAGACAAAAGTTAAAGGTTTGTTAAGTTTACTGACGGGATCTTATTAGTTACTAGCTTTTGCCCGCGACTTCGTCTGCATGGAATCAGTAACAGCAGTTAGAGTAAGTGTAGCGCCTGGAAAAAGTGTAATAGCAATCATTCAATTTGAGCATACAAATTGCTTACACAAATTATCAGGTAATTCATTAATTATCTCAATTCCACCCCGCTTTTCACCCTCTTAAGAGATGATTTTCGGGATAAAAACTATGTCCTTCTCCGGGGCTCAAACTATCTCTAAATCGGTTCAGCGGTTCAAGCGTGAAGAGGTAACAGACAGACTTTCGCATTTATAATATTAGTATGTATATGGATTTACGAATTTCCAGTTACCACCAGGTACCAGGGACCGGACAACCCTTTCCGCGATAAAACCCTTTCAATGGGCGACACTTAAACACGGCTAACACATTGAAAGACTTTCCCTTTTAAACTGCAAGCCCATTCATACCCTTACCTTTGACTAACCCTTATTGAAAAGCTAACCAAATATAAGGCTAGCTCTTAATAAGGGTTACCCTTATCTTTAAGCGCTTTTTATAAAGGTTTCCCTTTGCGTGAAAGAGACAGGATTAGTGTATGAAAAGGAAAGAAAATACGTGCCTAGTAAAAGAACGCTGCCGTCGCCGCCGACGATCGCTCGGATTCGAAGTAATGTGTGCTTTATGAACAAGGTAGACGACTTAAATTAGCACGCTTATATGCTAAAAGGGAAGCCCTTTATAAGGCTAACCCTTATAAGCAATATGCAAGGTGTTGGTGAGCGGATGATAAGGGTTTTGTAAGGGTATTTGGGCTACCGATTACTCAAATGTGGTAGCTTTATATAAGGGTTTTTAAAACCAAAACAAAGGGTTTCGTCTGGCAAAGGGTATGGTGAGTTAAGCCTTATGCAATACCCTTATAAAACCCCAATAAGGGATAGCGAGCCGGTCCCTGCCAGGTACCCACGTGATTATTTTTAGAAACGAATTTAATTTGGGAGTAGGTAGATCTTGTTTATGTACCTATTTAGTTATTACTCACTCAGTACTCACCTAAATTCTAATACGTACCTAACCAACTATAATTTAATAGGTAACCGCGCGGTTACTTATAGAAAAAGAAAGATCTTTAGGGCTCACTTGGACGGTAAACGGTAAGAGAACTCGCAGGCGAGTTTCACCAGCATCACATTGCAGTCTTTGATCAGTCGGCTGAATTGGATGTAAACTCAATAGTCCACAAAATGTAACTAAAATCGCATGCGAGTTCGCGCGCCGTCTAAGCTAACCCTTATATTGTTTTGTGTCTTCCAGCCTACTAGCGGAGCGGCGTCCGTGGCCGGCATCAGTATGCAGAGCCACAGCACCCCAAAGGAGGCCGAAAACGCGGCCCCGACTTACAAGGAACTGCTAACTAAGGAGCCTATTAGGCCTCCTCGTAAGTACAGTACAGAAAACTATTTTTAGAGGACGCTCGCAGTGGCTAACAACATGTAAACCAGGAGACCGACAGGAGGCTGAGAACGTGGCAGCAACGTACAAGGAACTGCTGACTAACCAGCTTAAGCCCTCCCTGTGAGTAGAGACAAGTCTTGGTCTTCAATTTACGCTGTAAGCAGCGTCACAGGGCGGACACGCTATACATCAAAAATCACTTGCGTTTCTATGTGTGAAAGGCACGTTTGTACACGCGGCATGCGTCATAGTATAAGTTGCTTAAAAATAGTACTGAGCGGCGGGCAAACGGTCGTCAATCTGGCGTCGCGGGGCGAGGTAATTCGAGTCGGGGCGGGGCGGTGCGTGGCCGTTCTGTATGATAATACTATTACTTATTTTGTGGCAGCGTCTGAGCGTTACATTGTATGGTAAGACGGTGACATTTCTATAGAAAACAATGTTTTACGCTACGCACGGCGTCAACTGGAGGCTTTAAGGTAACATTGAAGATCTATACCCACTAGTCTTGTTGGTAGTTCTAAATACTGGTATTAGTGAGATATTCAAAACGCATTGTTTAAACTCGTCAAAACTTGATAGAAGTGGTCTGCTGGAGGAAATGTCACAAGTTTAGGTATCTAGCTGTACCCACTGTAGGAATATCTATGTATATCACTACTTGTACTATTTTTCAGTGTCCGATGAGGAAGAAGACATACCATCTCGATGTTATCTGAAGAGGCAAGCGCAGCTCATCGTGGACACCAAGTGCAGAAGGAAAGGCTTTAGGACTCCATATCCAAGACGATAAATCACACGCACACTGACGGGTTCCACGTGAGCCCCCCAACACGAAAATGCACTATGATTTTAGTCATTTTTTACAAATTGCACCACTTATAGTAAACTTATCTAAGTTATTACGAGTATAATAAGTAAAATAAAATGTTGTTATTATTTTGTCATTGTCACTGGAACCGGAGTCAACATGGAGTTAAGTTATCATAACTTCTTATCTGTGATAGCTGGATAAAAACTCCTTGGATCCTATTACTTGTAGGCAACTATAGTTTGCCAAAGGATTGTCTCATTTCAAACATAGACAGAATCATTCTATGATATCATATGATATGTATAAGTAAATTTATACCTTATAAATTAAAATGATGACTTGTTAAGCCATATGCGACCCTATTGTCTACTGTTTACGAACCTGCTTTGCTTAAAATATGTTTTATTTAATAATAATTAAGTTTAAGTGACATAAGTACTTACTCTAGAAATGTTGTACCTACTATGTACCTACCTATTTACTGACCTGTAAAACATTAACTTTTACCAATAAATGTCTTGTATCTTGTATCTTTGTCTTACACTAATACTAGCACCCAAAAGAAAAGGAGT
The DNA here is from genome assembly GCF_947568885.1 of Cydia strobilella. Classification (NCBI taxonomy): domain Eukaryota; kingdom Metazoa; phylum Arthropoda; class Insecta; order Lepidoptera; family Tortricidae; genus Cydia; species Cydia strobilella. Next base: position 56,314,959 of record NC_086068.1, read on the forward strand.
AGTTTTTTTTTGCTCTTATTTACTGATTTGGTTTGACCAACTATATGTATAAAGGATTTAATTTTTAACAAGCAGAAACGTCTGGGAACGCTTAGCTATGTATGAGGTCTCGGTGTTGTCTCGGTGGCTCAGTTGGCAGAGCGCTGGAGTATCGATCCAGAAGCAGTGAGTTCAAGTCTCACCCAAGACAGTAATTTTTCCACTTTTATTCTAAGTTTATAATGATTTCTGGGTCGTGATCCAGAACCACTTTTTGTAATAATATAGTAAGATCGGTGTTGTCTTGATAGTAAGATCGGTAATTACTTTATTTTTTTCTTAAATTGTAATTTGATAAAATAAGAACCCTTTTGTTATCAACAAAACAAAAACGAATTTTAAAGACGGAGGTTTAGGTACAGTCGCCATCAGATATATCGGAGCGGCCGAGGTGCTCAAAAATATCTGAACACGCACTCTAACGCCCTGACAATAAAGGCGTGTTCAGATATTTGTGAGCGCCTTGGCCGCTCCCATATATCTGATGGCGACTGTACCATTTATTTCAACAACGTAGGATTGAAGGATAAAGTTTACATATTGGTTTATAATAAAAAAACTCAATTGTGTCAATGCACCATAAAACGACCACCATGACGTTAAACGTCAACCCAACGTTGAAATAATCAACAAATTTCGATATTTTACTTGATTTGTAATATTAATATTTAGTAACCATGTTTTGTGCGGAGAAGAACTCTTACTTGCAGCTGGTCTGCGCCATGGAGCCGCGGGTGATCAACAAAGCGGTTGAGAGAGCTATGGGAAAAAAGGTTTTAGACTCGCCTTGTGGTACGTTTCAGACATTACTTAAATCAATGGTTTTAGAATCGTTTTCTAAAGACCTCAAAGTAGAACCATGCTTACTAAACTGAAGGTACTTATTAAGTACTTAAGGCTATGTCGAGTGGCGGATGACGGATTCGAACCGGCGTGCGCTTACTCAGCCAACAACCTGGACCACGGCGGTACCCGTCCCAATTTCTCGAGTATCTATATGCAATCTTTAAAAGTGCTTGTGCACCTCCGATACGAAACCCTAATGGCATTTCAGTTGTTAATTTACATAAGTACTTAGTGTGACTTCTATATCAAACAGTTTGATTTGTTACCTAAAGCGAGCGGTTGTTATTATATGCGATAAACTAATGATGCTGCGCTGCGTTTATCGCATAAAACAACCGCGCGCTCAAATCTTGTGTACTTACTAAGTAAACCATGACTCGCCGGATACGTCCTTACGTCCAATCTCCTACGTTACTCTGTAGAATTATCGTCCAGTTTCTTACAGAATGTCTAAGTCTAGCCATATTTCTACTCCGCTTTCTTCTTATGATTGTTTTTATTTTTACTTTTTTGTTTCTTATTTATTTTATTTTCATATTTTGGCTATTTCAGCCAACGAGCTCGTAGCACCAATCAAGTGCAAGTGTGCTAAGTACTTAATTTCATTGGACCCACCACCCAGTGGTAAGTTTTTTTCTAACTAGGTACTAAAGCCATTCTCGCCACCATGCACCATAAAAGGCTTTTGGCGGTTGCTCAGTGAACCAGCCGCCTCGTGAAGCAATAGCTGCACGAAGCAGCTTGGTCTGTGTAGCTGGAAGGCCAGAAAACGCACTGCCATTTTACATCTGTTTTAACCAATGTATGGCGGTCGGCGTCAACGTGCACACTCGGAGCGAGCGTTTCGTTCCCGAGGAAAACGCACACGCGGCCACGATGCCTCAGGTGACGCACCTCTCTACCAGGGGCGCGGTTCGCTTGACCAAATGTATGAATGGTCTTGATTTTCCGCTCGCCGCGCCGCCTGTCGCACGCGTCCAGTCCGCGGTCTTAACAGACCGAGTTGTTTCGAGCGGTAATTTCCCCGCGAAGCGGCTCGTTCTGTAGATCCTATCGAAAAACTAATGTCAACCTTCTTAAGTTGACCTCATTGCCACATGGTCCACTGTCCTGTTTCGTCGATGTTCCTATGTGGTCACCTTCTTAAATTAACTCGTCCATATTCCTATGTAAGTAGTCCACAGTCCACGTGCCAACTCGTCAGCATTCCTATATCAACCAGTTCGACCACAGTGCTAACTTGTCACCATTCCTATATCGCCTATAGAAGACATACGAATGGTGACGAGTTAGCACGGTGGACGATAATGGAGATAAAAAAATTACGATATAGGAATTGGGAACGAAGTCGTCCTTCCTGAGCTAGACTAATTTAAATTTGGAAACGCTACGTTAGTTTCGTTAACAGTATGATTTTTATCTCAATCCGTTTTCAGCCAAATTCGATCCGCTCGGCCTGACGTCAGCTAGGCCGTCGAGATACGCGCCGCATATCGACATAACTCGCGCTCGACTCGGCTTCGGCCGGGTAGGCTTGAGGCTGCTCAACAGAGAACTGCACTCGCCGGACTATCTTATACAGCTGCAGGCGATACATACTGTGTTGGATCAGGTAAGGCAGAACGAATTCTACGCTGACGAATTTGCTGACAGAGCCTAGCAGTTTAATAAAGCTTAGTGATAAGATAAGGTCACACATACATACAGACGCCATTGATGGAGTGTTCACAAAGGGAGCGTGGTGTGGTCACCACTCAGTTCTCATTTATGCATAATTATTTTTCATTGTATTTTTACGGAAACGTACGAAGGTGTCTTGCTATTTCAGTCAGTTGCGGTACAAAAAGTACTGAGGTTAACTGCAATAGCATGACAAATACGAACGATTCCGAGAAAATACGATGGAAAACAATTATGTACTATAATACAATATTTTACACAATAACAGCCCATGAACTCAATTTTTCTCAGGACTATTTGATACAGATGCTGGAGATACATGCTATGTTGGATCAGGTGCGATTCTTGGCCTTTCCGCAATCTTTTAATTCACTACCTGTCTAGTGGCATTCGCCTTGCGTTCAACATTTGTGACGTTTTCAACCAAAAGGTACCACATTGTCGCCTGTCGATAGGGTTGATTTCGAATTGAAGCTATATGGAAATAGCGCCTTATTGACAACCGACAATAAGTAAGTTTGGTTGAAAATGGCACATTTATAGGTAGATACTCATTTTACATGGTAAAATGGGATACCAAATAATGAATTAGAAATAAGCCCTATTTTACAATATTTATATTACAATATTGTTAGAAAAAAATTCGCACACACTCAGAGAAAACTATTGTGAAAATAACAAAAAAACGTTGCTAAATAGGAGCCGACAGAGTCAAATTGCGGGCGCAGCAAGCTTAATTTTGCGAAAAAAAATTGCGTAAATGACAAAGCGAAAGCGTTAACTTTGTGAAAAAGCACATAGCGAATTTCACAAAGTCGAATTTTTCACAATTTTACTCTGTCGGCTCCTATTTCGCAATTTCAACTTTGTGAAAAATCATATAGCTAATTTCACAACGTAACATTTCTCGCAATTTGACTCTGTCTGCTCCTATTTTGCAATTTTAACTTTGTGAATATTCAGCAATGTCGACATTGTGAAGTAACGTTGACAATAATACATAGTAAAAGTTGTGATTTATAACATTGCTAATTTAGCAAATCTTTACATTGCAATATGAACATTGTTAATTTAACAAATTTAGTTTTTAACAATTTTTCTTTGATGCCTATTCCGAACATAGCTATTTTAGCAATTTTTATTTTGTGGTTTTATCAAGTGAACTTCGTTATATAAACTACTTTGAAGTCGTAGTTTTAGCAAAGTTGAAAGACGGAATAGAGAAGTCATCAATGTTGATATTGTTAGCTCAGCAGAATAATATTGCGGGGATAGCAATGTTAATGTTGCTAGCTCCGCAGTGTAATATTGTGGTTATAGCAATGCTGACGTTGCTAGCTCCGCAGTGTAATATTGCGGGGATAGCAATGCTGACGTTGCTAACTCCGCAATGGAATATTGCGGGGATAGCAATACTGACGTTGCTAACTCCGCAGTGGAATATTGCGGGGATAGCAATACTGACTTTGCTAGCTCCGCAGTGGAATATTGCGGGGATAGCAATTCTGACGCTGCTAGTTCCGCAGTAGAATATTGCGGGGACAGCAATGTTGACGTTGCTAGTTCCGCAGTGGAATATTGCGGGGATAGCAATGCTGACGTTGCTAACTCCGCAGTGGAATATTGCGGGGATAGCAATACTGACGTTGCTAACTCCGCAGTGGAATGTTGCGGGGATAGCAATTCTGACGCTGCTAGTTCCGCAGTAGAATATTGCGGGGACAGCAATGTTGACGTTGCTAGTTCCGCAGTGAAATATTGCGGGGATAGCAATGCTGACGTTGATAGCTCCGCAGAGGAATATTGCGGGGATAGCAATGCTGACGTTGCTAGCTCCGCAGTGGAATATTGCGGGGATAGCAATACTGACTTTGCTAGCTCCGCAGTGGAATATTGCGGGGATAGCAATGCTGACGTTGCTAGTTCCGCAGTGGAATATTGCGGGGATAGCAATGCTGACGTTGCTAGCTCCGCAGAGGAATATTTCGGGGATAGCAATGCTGACGTTGCTAGTTCCGCAGTGGAATATTGCGGGGATAGCAATGCTGACATTGCTAGCTCCGCAGAGGAATATTGCGGGGATAGCAATGCTGACATTGCTAGCTCCGCAGAGGAATATTGCGGGGATAGCAATGCTGACGTTGCTAGCTCCGCAGAGGAATATTGCGGGGATAGCAATGCTGACATTGCTAGCTCCACAGAGGAATATTGCGGGGATAGCAATGCTGACGTTGCTAGCTCCGCAGAGGAATTTTGCGGGGATAGCAATGCTAACGTTGCTAGCTCCGCAGTGGAATATTGCGGGGATAGCAATGCTGACGTTGCTAGCTCCGCAGTGGAATATTGCGGGGATAGCAATGCTGACGTTGCTAGCTCCGCAGTGGAATATTGCGGGGATAGCAATTCAGACGTTGCTAGCTCCGCAGTGGAATATTGCGGGGATAGCAATGCTGACGTTGCTAGCTCCGCAGTGGAATATCGCGGGGATAGCAATGTTTACGTTCAACATTGCAGAACTAGCAATGCCAAAAGTCGCGAACGACAATAGCTACCTGAAAAAATACAACAATATTTATAAAACTAACTTTTATTATTAAAAAACGTTTGCAGGTCCGTAAGAATAGAAAAAAATGTTGCCCACTAAAATACAAATAATGTAGATAATAATGGGAAACTAAAAGTTTCCAGTGAAAAATCAACTATTTACTAATATGTAAATCAAAAACAAACACTCGGTGTTTCGAAAATGGGAATTGAACCCGCTAAATGAAAGAAAGACCTGCAATTTACTGTACCGATCGGAAGGCTTAATTACATACATTTATTTAAGATGCTATGTTATTTTGAAGAACCCTTTGATTGAGCCTTTCGATCGGTACAGTAAAATTGAAAGGTTTTTTTTGTTTTTCACATTTAGCGGTATAGTAACAGTTAAGCTATGTCAGCTCATATTCAAGCGCGCGTGCACCGCGATTTGATCTGATTAGCCAAAACCCATATCCGTAGGAACGGATCAACGGGACGCCAGTCCCGCCTGAACCATTGTACAGTTAACTGGTTATTTTAATATACGGAGTCGAATATAAAAGTGATTATTATTCAACACTAAAATACCTATTTAAATACTATTTACCCTCTAGCCACTATACAGAAGTACCGTCAGCGGGATCCGGGAATCGAACCCGCTTTAGAAGTACTAAAAAAGCGGGTTCGATTCCCGGATCAGCCAGGCGACTTTTTTCAAATTCTTTGAATGTAGTTCGTATTGTTTTTAAATAAATATAGAAATGAAGCTATTTTTACTTCCACTCGTCAAATATTTGGTGACAACTCGCCAAATATATCGAAACACAACCTTATTCCCATGGCAAGAAAGGTGTGTTGCGACATATTTGGCGACTTTGGCTGGCTATTTGAAGCTGACTGTACCTACTATTTCAAAGTTAAATGGATGCGAATGGATTAGAAGTATGACCATATATTTGACGAGTAGAAGTAAAAATAGCTTCCTTTCATTTTTATTTCAAAACAATACGAATTGCAAATAATTAAGAAAAATCGCCTGGCTGATCCGGGAATCGAACCCGCTAAATGTGAACAAATAATAATAATTAGCATACCGTCAGGTAACAAGCAAAACTCACTAACTACTGAAAAATAATTAAACAAAAATCAACCTTATTCGCATAATATTACGGTTCACTATGGCTATGAACTTGTGGTGGTACTTAGTGACTTTTGCTTATCACCCGACGATATATCTACCTGCTGTTAACCTAACCTAACCTAACCTAAGTACTGGTAATAACCAACAACAGTATAACGTGACCCACCCCGTGCAGTTCTGTACCTTACTGTCAATATTATAGTGACAACGCTATTCATACATCAGGTCACTACTTACATGCAAGGTGTTTCCTAACACAACAATCTAGCGCCACTTGCACCATCCTACTAACTAATGAGGGGTTAACCGGTTAACCCCTCATTAGTTAGTAGGATGGTGCAAGTGGCGCTTAGGGCCACAACTGTAGTTACATATCGTTTAAATAGAAACTAAACTTATAGCCACGTCAAATTAAGCCGAAAATATCAATCAGCAGAAATAATTCGTGTTGTTTTGAAAATTGGTATAGTTATTTATACCTTGTGGTGTCCAGATAAACATACTAAAAGTCCTCGAGGGTGTAGGGGGGGGGATTTTCCAAACCACGAATTATATCCGCAGATTTTTTATTTTTTTTTGGGTTATTAGCATATTATCACTGCATGAACAAAACTGTTTTCATAATGAGGGCTATTCCCATCAATAATCATTACATATTTACCGTAATATAACATTTGATTACTTCCTGTAAAATAAAATACGAACAAAAATATGTTTAAAATAGGAATTGTTAACACTGTAATGTTCCACGGCCCTTTTGAACTTAATTTACTAAACTGAGTTAGGGTATGCATTATACCTGCATAAGTAATTGTAATCATACTTACTATTACTACAAATTATTAAATCTTACTCTAGTTGGGTTAATTAAATCGGTTTACTGAGTACGATATGATACTCAGGAAGATTAATGTTATGCCCAATGACTACACAGTTGCACAAAAACGGATACTGCATGGTGTCTTGATCAATGTATATGTGTGATGATTGTAATGAGTCCAGTACATTATAAGCATGGTAATGATTATCAAAACCAATTGTTTGTAAAGGCTTAGCCTTGAAACTAATCTTAGACACTCCATCAACATATATGTCATCAATTTTGGAAAAATAAATGTTTTCTTCATTAATAGCAGTAACTATTACAGAATTTACTTGGTAGCGCTCGGAACACTTTGCCGCCCAACTCACTTTATATAATTTTGTAATATCTGACCATTGCATTTGATCTAAAATCTGTTTACATTCACTAACTGGTACTTCTGCTTGGCCCCCAAACGAAAGAGGCGAACGAATAGTTTCTTTCAAGAATATGTCATTTAACATCAACTGATGCTTTCGAGCTACTGTCAGTGTCATGTTAATTCGGTTATTTGTTGATTTTGCAGCTAACTTGTTGAAGCGATGTTTAGCTTCGTAGCGCATTGAAGACAGAAATCTCAAGGGACCAAAACGTAACATTGCCGAATGATAGTGCAGTAAATTGTGAAATTTAGGCTTAAGACTTTGGTTAAACAGTGTGATGTACATTTCGCAAAAGTCAGCGATCATATACTTAAAATAGTCTATTTGCTCAGATACAAAACGGGGTGACATAATAAAATCTAAAACAGTCATTAATTGAATATACAGTTGCCAATATTTATTATGTCTTGGAATGAAATCACCAAACATTACACCAAAATACTTGCAAAATGTGCTCATTTCGGCAGCATTTAAACGTATATTGCCTTTTCGTAAATTGGACATGGCCAGCGTGACGGGCTTATCTTTTTTATCGGGACCGTATTGAAATGAGGAAATTTTGTTATTAACAATATCAATTGTAAGATATTTCATTTTGTCTACAAAAACCACAAGTAAAGAGCACATGACGTATTTGGCACAGCCTTCGTGCATGTCATGCATTACATCAAAACCCATTTGCGAAAATAAATTAAAATTTTCTATGTCGAGCCATATACATTTTTCTTTGACGCCTGTCAGAGATGAATTATTCGTTTTTAAATCATCCTGGTAATTTGACTCGGTCCTTAAGAGAGATTCATCTTCATAAACCTGATTAGCCATGACTTTTTTCTCTACTTTGCATGTTCTGCAAGGAAAATTGCTTGAAAAACTCTCAACAAATCCTAAAACACTATGCAAGCCTAAATTATCTCCTAAAATTAATGACAACTCAAAGTAAATTGTGCCCTTGAAATCTGGCAAATCAAAAACTATTCCATGCTTAAATAAATCATTAAACTGGTCAATCAGGGGCTGAAATATTATACGATTCCCAAATTCCACTCTGTCAGTGGAATGATAGAGTAAGACTAAAAATATGTTACCTAACAGAGAGGCACAATAGTACGGCAGGCAAGGAAGAGAAATGTATGCGGCTCCTAGTTTGTGCACACCACTATGACTACCCAAAGGGTTCAAAGTCTCGAAATCGTCAATTTGCAAAAATATGGGCATGACTATCTTATCTCCATGATTTTTCTGTCTCCAAAATGAACCATGCATATAATGCTCTATACTGTTTGACGTGTCATGAGCCATCAGTTTTTTCATAGCATCGATGGTCTCATGAAGTATGTTAGGCAACGAAAAAAATTTGTGCAACACATCTCTAATAGGTATTTTATGGGCTATGCACTCTACTGCTTGGTAATAAGTTTTACCTTTTTTTTTTACGTAATCAAATCGTCGCCCTACAGTATAAGGCTCAGGATTAACTAAAGTACCCTTACTTTCAAAGAACTGATGTCGTTTATAAGTTGAACTAAACATCTCTAGATCGGTTGTCAGTTTTGCTACGGCAGAGCTAGAAGTTACTGGTAACAGAGGTCTGATTGACATAGTGAACATGTTGTGAATACCGCTATAAACTGTATCTAGCACATTGTTCGGCAAATGGGGATTACTATACAGGGATGAGAAAAGTTGACCTAAACTGTCGCTTAGCGGCGGTGTGTTGTGTTTGCTATCACTCTGTATAGTACTATTATTTTCTTTAATTTGAAACTCGGTTGCGCTACACACATTATGTAATGGATCATTATTCACGGGAGAGGTCTCTTGTCCAATAGCAAAATCCTGTACACTTGAAGCCTGTTGTAACATAGAAGAATCTGAATGTTCTTTCAAATAATGACGCCTAAATGAATTGTAGAGTTGATAAGTTCTCCCACAATCCATGTTTGGACAAATATAACATTTACCTGGATGATAAAATGTAAAATGGGTTTTAAATTGCTTCATTTGGACAAAAGACCTTTTACATATTGCACACAGCACCATCGTGCCTGTTAGAAACAGAAGCAAGCAAATCTAGCATAGGAGTGCCTTCAGTGTCAAACTTGCTCTTCATTACATATATACTTCTTTGGATAAACATCCAGACTGGGGCACAATCTTTTGAATATGGTAAGTCTAATGCCCATAGAATCTTAAAAGTATTTGAAACAGCTTTACAAATGCTGGGAAACGTGTACCTGATGTCTTCAGAGATTATTAAATCATACTGCGTAACATCCTGCCAGCAAGCCCCAACAGCAACCAAATATGGAAGAACAGGCAATTTTTTTTCCTGCAATGTGGCCTTCCGTTCACTGAAGTGGCTTTGAAGGTCCGATGTAGATGGCACCAAGCTTAAAAACGCGTTGCTTACTTCTAATCTAGACGGGTTCCAGGGTTTTCTGACTCCTTTCACGGGAACAGTGTGCATTTGTTTCAGCAACAGGGGAACTGCCAGAAAAGTCGCAACATTCGCTTGTTCCTCCCCCGCTGCAAAAATAATTAATACTTAGTATGGTTAACGATTACTTAAGGTAAAGTTTCTATTGAGTAAAATTCGTCATCTCCTCTATCTATAGTACCTACTTCACTTCCAGCCGGGCTAGCACATGATTGGCGCGAGAGTATCTCGCCGTGACATAGACTACCCGTCCCCTTTAAATTCATACAGTTAGTAAAAGACGGGTAGTCTATCTCGCGGCGAGATACTGTCGCGTCAATCATGTGCTCGGCCTACAGGTGTCGTTAAAAAAATCTACCCTGTATATAATATGTTATTTTCATCACACTTGCTCGAAAAAGATCTAATATCATGCAGGTGTACTAAAGGACAAAGGCCTATATTGTTCCCGCAGGAGTTATGGATTGTGAAAAAAAGGTGTAACTCTCTAGGGAGTTACAGCTTTTTTTTTATTATGTCATAACTACTACTATTACTACTTAATATGAACCAAGTAGGTATACATGAGTTTTACTTTTAAAATACTGACGTTTATAATTAGATATTTCGGTTAATTAATTTAATAGCTGTTCAAAATAATATTCTTACACAATTTTCAATCGTGGCTGAATGCCGGATGGGTATGTGCCTTAGATGCCTAACTTGTCAAAAAATCACAAATGGCGGACGAATGTTTGAAATGTCACCGTATTTAAGAATTTTTTCGCATAAAATTTAGTTTTTTCTTCGCAAGTGTGATTCTGTGTTACTCCGGGAGTAAGAATATTAACAAACTCGAGCCCCTTGCAAGAACTTGAACGTTATGCTTAGGTACTTACTTCTATATAATCTATATGGCTGAACAAATAAAACGTATGTACCAGGGTGGTTCAACTTTATCTCAACTACAATTTTTATTCACATCATTTGAAAATGTGATTTATAAGTTATTAAGTAAAAAACCATTTTTATTTCAAATTTTTATGAATTTTTAGGTGAATTTAAAAAATCTACCTTTTGAAAAATTACAAAAAATAGAAATGAAATTGTTTTTTTTTACTTCAAAACTTATAAATCAAATGTTCAAATGGTGTGTAAACAGATACATAAATAAAAATCTAAATAATAAATACGCATCCTCTTGTAGTTAAAGTTACAAAATTGGGAATATTTTTTCAGCATAATGAGTGTAACAAAATAAAACAAAAGGTTTTTTAGAGCCACCCTAGTATGTACAGTGTATGCAATTTCGAAGCTCACTGTACATACTGTATTTACATATAGAGGCAATAAAGACACTATTTGACAAAAAAACGATAATATAACTTACAAGTTGCAAGATCCAAAACAGTTTGAATAGAAGTGTCAGGTCGTGTTAGCTGTTGAGCCTTCTCATCTAGTAATGATAGCAGGCGACCTTTCACTACCGGGAAATTTTCGTCGAACTTTCCTTCTATTTCAGGGTATATTTTGTCAAAGTCACTGGCCAGCTGAAAATAAACAGAAATCAAACATTTGTTATTCAAGTAGAGCTTAAAAGCTCTTTCACAAAATCAAAAATGTTGCTAGTCATCAATCATCATTCATAATCATACAACGAGAAATGTTGCTAGTGTATATATGAGTATTTAAAATGAAAATCAATAACCCGACTGCATAATAATAATATACCTATAATCTACTAGCCCGCGACTCCACCCGCCACAAATAGACACACTTTCGCATTTATAATATTAGTATGGATTTACTCGCAAAACTGAGACAAATGTAATGACACCTCATATGTTAAACTCCGCTAAATGGTTTAGGCAGTAGAGCGTGCCAAATAATTAAAGATACATACATACATACGCTTGAAAAACTTAACCTCCTTTCTGCAGTTGGGTATAAAAATAACTTAACACAAATTGATGACTTCTGCCTGGTGATGTCATGAAGTCTGGCATGAAGACACTTGATTGATTAGTATTATCATTGACTCACCAATTCATAGCCCCAAGGACATTGCAGTGCTGGGAAGATGCTCAAATAACTAACATGGTCGCCTTCTTGCAGTGCAGCCATGCGTTCATGTAGACAACTGTTCCATTTTGTTTCTACCAATTCTCTCGGTGAAGAAGAGTGCTTCAACCACTGCACGGTATCTTTTTCAGAGTCTTGATTGGTACTTATTGTTTGAAAGGTGTCAGGAAAAGGTCTAACCCGTGCATTAGAAGATTTGACAGCAGATTTTTTTCTCTTGTTTTGGTCTCCGCTGCTGTCGCTGCTCTTGTCGCTATTACTGCTGTTACGACTTCTGCTGCGGCTGCGGATTTCTGCATTTAATTTTCTGCGTACTGTTATTAATCGGTTCACTATCAGGCCACTGGCCTGGATAGCTTTTCCATCAACAAGACGAAAAGGATTATAATATACCCCCTTTGTTTCACCTGGGAAAAGCTTTATAATTTCTGATGTCCACGTATCCCAGGTTTCTTTTCGTATTGGGTCAGTGTTTTCTTTCAATTTCCGCACCTCAGCCTCAACAATAAGGGCCGTCAGTATCTTTCGGTCACTAGACGATAATACCTTTTTATTGATTAGAGGTTTCCCAATACTGGATGTCTCTAAAATTTGTTTAAGATTTCCGCCAGTTATAGCCCCTATGAGTTTGCTTGCATCTATAAACTGTAAATCGTCACAATTGATGTCCCATTCCTGAAAATCAAGTAAGCACTAAGTTACTAAAGAACTAGAAGTCACGTCATGTGGGTATTTACTATTTGGGCACAATCATAATATTTACATAAAATAAATACATAAAATAAATATTTGGAGACAATCTTATTCAGAAAATCAACCTAGTCCCAAACTAAACGTTATTTATTTATTTTAGACTTAAAAACAAAACATTCATATTGACTACATATGATAGAAATAGCTTACACTTTTAATCTTTTGGATAGTAAAAAACCGGCCAATTGCGAGTCGGACTCGAGCACCGAGGGTTCCGTACTTTATAGTATTTGTTGTTATAGCGGCAACAGAAATACATCATCTGTGAAAATGACAACTGTCTGGCTATCACGGTTCATGAGATACAGCCTAGTGACAGACAGACAGACGGACAGCGGAGTCTTAGTAATAGGGTCCCGTTTTTACCCTTTGGGTACGGAACCCTAAAAATATATGATTATAATTAAATGTATTATAAATTAGTCGGAGTAATTCGTATTAAAATAAGTTGAAATAATTTGACCCAAAATAATAATGTACCTTAATATAATTATTCTGTGAAATGTATTTATTTCCTGGCCTACTTGTAATATGGGTACTAGTGACGATATAAATACTTATATAGTTTAATACATAGAAAACACCTAAGACTCAGGAACAAATACTCGTGTTTATCACACAAATATTTGCCCTGACCGGGGATTGAACAGACAGTTGACTCCCTCTGCATAACAAAAACATGATCCACCTTAAATACAGAGTAAAGATAAATATTATTATAATTACCAATAATTCAGTTGATGTTGTAACAACAGAGGATGTACTAGATTTTTGGCTACTTGATGGAATCACAAAGGAGTCTTGCTTTTTAATTGGAGCTATAACTTGCTGTACATCTACATCCCTCGGATCTTTTGTAACTCCTCTCTATAAAATAAAATTAGGAGTGATTAATTTAACCATAATGCCCATTCACATTATTTTATTTATTTTTATTTATTTATCAAATGGCACTATTTAATTGTTAATGCTTAGTTTATTGATGAAAATACAAAAGTCGCTGTATCTCCATCATCAGACTTAACCTTGATAAAAAATTCTTTATAAATCTTACTGGCTTAGTAAACATAACGAAGAGGACAAATCGTCAAAGTGAACTATGCATCGTTAAAGAGTTTCGTTTTGATCATCATCAGCAGTTCCACTTCATTAAATGTCAGTTTTTCTGAACGTGAATACTAGATTCATTAATGAAAATACAAAAATCGCTATATGTATGCCTATAAGATTCAAGAATTTTTCCCTGGATTCCTCATGGATCCCATCATCAAAACTGGGTTTTGACAAAAACGGGACCAACTTGGGACTATACACATTCAAACAAAAAAAACAATTTTCCAAATCGGTTCACCAATGACGGAGTTATGACGTAACATACATACAAAAAAAAAAACGGTCGAATTGATAACCTCCTCCTTTTTTGAAGTCGGTTAAAAATTGATTCAAAGTAATGAAAACATCTAAATTTTGAATCAAGTAGGTATACGAAAAAATGAAACTGCTCACGCGTTCTCTCTCACGGTCTAACGCCATACGCAGTTTCCCTTTTTGAACTGCTGCCGGGACCAATAACGACAACTCATGGTCGTTTGCGTTCAATAAAAAATCGAGATCCGCGCCCTGATCTATAAGCATAGAGATAAATAATAAGTACTGCATATTGCATAAATTTAACCCACTACACTGCACTGTCATGGCGGTAACAATGCCGGCAATATTTTTGCAGATATATTTGTCCATGGGGCTTCAAAGTGCCATAATTTCATTGCAACGTGTATTTTCCATGATTTCAAGAAAAATAAGAAGTAAATGGCCATTTCGATGGAGCTATAATGTCTACAACAATACATTGCTTTATTTGGGCAGTCGTGTAAAAAAAAATGGTCCAACATTGCAATTCAAAAATAACCTAAAAATAATTGTTTTAAATTCGATTTAAGAAATCTTCGACTTCGAATAGTTTATTAGGATGAAACAAATATCGATTAGCAACGACAGTCACATTACATTAACTACAATAGTAACTAGTTAGAACTATGTAAATACAAATTATAACTTACCGTTTAGCGATCCAAAAAGGTGTATCAAATCACAGTTGAACAGAAACACACTTAAGTCGTCCATCCTTTATATTTACTATTTACCTATAACTGTCTTAACTTTAAAGAAACTATTTCCTTATATTTTTAACAACGTGAACGGTTCGTTGTTTGAAAAGACAATAATAATCACTAAATAAATACGTTCCGTTGTTAGCGATTTGTCACGCATCCTAACCGTACGAATGTTGCCAGCGAAATGAACGATTCTTTTGTCAATTTTGCAAAGGACTAGTCAACATCACTATTTTAACAAAGTTAACATTGTGTTTCTAGCAATGCTTATATTATTTCGCAATGTAAAAGTTGTGAAATTATTAACTTGAGAAATTTTTCCCTTGTAAATTCCGCAATTCTAACATTGCGACTTGAGCAATCAAATACCTTTCTTAGAATTCCGTTTTTAGGGTAAAGGCATTAGTAAGTAGGTACTAAGTACAAATAATAATAATTAAGTACGTTGTTCCTTATAAAAAACTGCAAACCTGGAGAGTGGAGTCATAGCACGGTACGCTTATCACCATGCCTGTCACGTTCTAACAAGTATGTGAGTGCGAAAGTGACGGACTTAGTGATAGGGGAAACCATGCTGTGCGGGCAGCACGTAGTACGTACAGAAGGTTATAATTTATTATGTGTGAGCATTTGACAGATTCAAAGAGCAGTTAGATTAAAAACTATTTTAGGTAATAATTGCTTATCTAGAGAGATCGGTGCGGGCGGGTTGTGAGCGCGGCGCTGGCGGGCCGCGAGCATGACGTTGTCACTGACGCTGTCGCTAAATCTAGAGCCCGCGCAGCATGGTTTCCCCTATCACTAAGTCCGTCACTTTCGCACTCACATACTTGTTAGAACGTGACAGGCATGGTGATAAGCGTACCGTGCTACGACTCAGACAAAATTAATACAGCCGCCTTGAATAGCCGCCGAATAGTAAATCATATTTTTACTTCTAGCGCCTAAACTATTGAGTGGATTTCAATCAAATAGACATCAGTAGATCCATAATTAGTACACGAGTGCTATGCAATACAAATTTACTAAAATAAGTGGAGGAAAAATGTGTAAAACTTAAAAATGTGACTACAAAAACAGATTTTAGGTCTTAAATGGGGTTTAAATAATAGTGACAGTAATGAAATTTGACACCTACAATTTCAGGGATCCCTGTTTGCGTGTCATAAAATTGGAGCTTCGGGTCCACGGGGATCAAACGCCATCTTGAAAAGTATAAGTCTTTTTTGGTTTTTCTTTTTTTCTCGGAATATCTGGGTTTAATGTGAATACTGTGTATAGCGAAACGAAAGCTTGTTAAATTCCACATTAAAAAGTTATACAACACCATGTCCCAAAAACGAAGCCTTTTTCTAGAAATTACCAATTTTTGGAACACAAACACATTATCTACCCAACCACGAAAAAAAAAAATGTGTGGAAACTTGTAAGCTTCCCTTGTAACTTGTAAGCCCTATTTGATAGTTTGTATGGAGATCAAACCTTTTTTTGAGTACAGGACTAAGAAGTCTTTGTATGAAGGCATATTATTAGAATACAAGAAAAGTAATTTAAGCGTTTTTAAATATTCATCCCTTAAAAGAGTTAAAAAGGGGTTGAAAGTTTGAATTCATTACAAATGCTTATTGAAATTTCTCAGAAAGGCATTGTATAATATTACAAAAAAGGTTATTTCAACGTTCTTAATAATTCTACCCTTAAGGGTGTTAAAAAGGGGATGTATATAAGTTTATATGTAGTACAAGTTTTCGTTTTAGCTAGGAACATGAAACTTGGTAAAAGGGCATTATATTAAAATAGACGAAAACTGATTGCACCGTGTTTGAAAAGTTTGTATTAATAAAGTTTGCAGTGGGAGCGAACATTTTTTTTAAATAGTGGACTTGAAAATCTGAGTGTTGAGAGGGTTTATATCGCGAACAATTTTTTTCAGCTAGGGGCTTGAAACTTTGTACTTTGTGAAAGACAAATTTCATGCGCTGTATAATTATTAACAAATGATTTACCGTCCCTACTGATATCTTTTGCTGCATAATGTTCTATGCTCATTTAAAATATATAACCACCAACATACAAATCCACGCGTACGAAGTCGCGGGCAACAGCTAGTATATTTAATATGTCTTAACCGTTTCAACGCCAAGCAGCGAAGTAATTCGACGTGACTCAGACCAGACGCCAAGCAATAAACCAAATGTATGGTTTTCTAATAGGAGCAAATGTCGTGGCGTCAGTGGTACGACTTTCCGCTGACGTGATTTTCCGTCTTTGGCGGTGAAAAGGTTAAAACAAAAACCTATTATTGGATTATTTACCCTTGTAACACCTGCAAACATTGTAAATCAACTTAAAATTTGTAGTTAAGAGTTCTCTTTTGTGATTTTGACAAAGGCTCTCTCAAAGTTGCTAAAATCACAAGGTATTAATCAATGTGGTTGTGAACACTGTCAACCTCCAAACTTTAGCCGTGTAGATTCCGCAGAGTTCTATTTTGTTATTTTGACAAAAGCTCTTGAAGTTGCTAATATCACAAAGTAAAAAACAATGTGGCGGCCAACATTGCGAACCGCACAAAACTTAACTGTGAAGATTTCGCAGAGTTATTCTTTGTTATTTTGACAAAGGTCCTCAAAGTTGCTAACATTACAAGGTTTAAATCAATGTGGTTGTGAACACTGTCAACCCTCAAACTTTATCCGTGTAGATTCCGCAGAGTTCTATTTTGTTATTTTGACAAAGGCGCTTAAAATTGGTAATGTCACAAAGTAAAAAACAATGTGGCGGCCAACATTGCGAACCGCACAAAACTTAACTGTGAAAATTTCGCAGAGTTATTCTTTGTTATTTTGACAAAGGTCCTCAAAGTTGCTAACATTACAAGGTTTAAATCAATGTGGTTGTGAACACTGTCAACCCCCAAACTTTAGCCGTGTAGATTCAGCAGAGTTCTATTTTGTTATTTTGGCAAAGGCTCTTGAAGTTGCTAATGTCTCAAAGTAAAAAACAATGTCGCGGCCAACATTGCGAACCGCACAAAACTTAACTGTGAAGATTTCACAGAGTTATTCTTTGTTATTTTGACAAGGGTCCTCAAAGTTGCTAACATTACAAGGTTTAAATCAATGTGGTTGTGAACACTGTCAACCCTCAAACTTTATCCGTGTAGATTCCGCAGAGTTCTATTTTGTTATTTTGACAAAGGCGCTTAAAATTGGTAATGTCACAAAGTAAAAAACAATGTGGCGGCCAACATTGCGAACCGCACAAAACTTAACTGTGAAAATTTCGCAGAGTTATTCTTTGTTATTTTGACAAAGGTCCTCAAAGTTGCTAACATTACAAGGTTTAAATCAATGTGGTTGTGAACACTGTCAACCCCCAAACTTTAGCCGTGTAGATTCAGCAGAGTTCTATTTTGTTATTTTGGCAAAGGCTCTTGAAGTTGCTAATGTCTCAAAGTAAAAAACAATGTCGCGGCCAACATTGCGAACCGCACAAAACTTAACTGTGAAGATTTCACAGAGTTATTCTTTGTTATTTTGACAAGGGTCCTCAAAGTTGCTAACATTACAAGGTTTAAATCAATGTGGTTGTGAACACTGTCAACCCTCAAACTTTATCCGTGTAGATTCCGCAGAGTTCTATTTTGTTATTTTGACAAAGGCGCTTAAAATTGGCAATGTCACAAAGTAAAAAACAATGTGGCGGCCAACATTGCGAATAGCACAAAACTTAACTGTGAAAATTTCGCAGAGTTATTCTTTGTTATTTTGACAAAGGTCCTCAAAGTTGCTAACATTACAAGGTTTAAATCAATGTGGTTGTGAACACTGTCAACCCCCAAACTTTAGCCGTGTAGATTCAGCAGAGTTCTATTTTGTTATTTTGGCAAAGGCTCTTGAAGTTGCTAATGTCACAAAGTAAAAAACAATGTCGCGGCCAACATTGCGAACCGCACAAAACTTAACTGTGAAGATTTCACAGAGTTATTCTTTGTTATTTTGACAAGGGTCCTCAAAGTTGCTAACATTACAAGGTTTAAATCAATGTGGTTGTGAACACTGTCAACCCCCAAACTTTAGCCGTGTAGATTCCGCAGAGTTCTATTTTGTTATATTGACAAAGGCTCTTGAAATTGGTAATGTCACAAAGTAAAAAACAATGTGGCGGCCAACATTGCGAACCTCACAAAACTTTACTGTGAAGATTTCGCAGAGTTATTCTTTGTTATTTTGACAAAGGTCCTCAAATTTGCTAACATCACAAGGTATAAATCAATGTGGTTGTGAACACTGTCAACCCCCAAACTTTAGCCGTGTAGATTCCGCAGAGTTCTGTTTTGTTATTTTGACAAAGGCTCTTGAAGCTGCTATTGTCACAAAGTAAAAAACAATGTGTCGGCGAACATTGCGAACCGCACAAACTTTAACTGTGAAGATTTCGCAGAGTTATCTTTTGTTATTTTGACAAAGGTCCTCAAAGTTGCTAAAACCACAACTCACAAATCACACGTTGTGCAATGAGCAAAGCCAAACTATGTTAAATTC